>NW_024617753.1:0-1840 GCF_008729295.1 Plectropomus leopardus | reverse complement strand
GTGGACATTCTCACCTGAGGTCGGGGAAGGTTCTGGCCAGACTGACAAGCTCCAGCTGAATACTTCCAGGATCCTGCAGACAGAGAACCTCAGCGACCCTGCAGAGCATCTGACCGAGCCACAGAGACTCACTGCAGCCCTGAGGACACAAACAGAGTGCTGGAGTAACTCTACTGCAGTACCACTGCAACACTACTACAGTACTACTACAGCAGTACATTTTTACTGTCACATGTTGGAGGTCGTGATGTGAAACAGTTCCAGAAAAAGCCCAGACAAAATCCTGCTGGGAACCAGAAGTGTGTATGTGCACGTGTATGAGTGTGCTTGTGTATAAGTGTGCACATGTGTGAGCGTGCATGTGTCTCACCCCCTGGCTGAAGAAGTCATTGATCTTCTGGGCGTCTTCAGTGATCCTCTGAGCTCCACCCACCTGCTGCTCTCTGCTCTTCACCCTCGTCTTCATCATCCTCTTCACATACTTTAGGACCACGTCCTCATGGAGGACACACAGCAGGGACTGCACACACACAGAGAGAAAGACAGACGGACAGACCGGTAAACGGTAGGGATGCACGATAATATCGGCACATCATCATCATCATCAGCAGATATCAGCTTTACAATGAAATAACAGAATCGACCAACATGCTGTATTCTGCTTATTCTGCATATTTTGGCATATCAGCAAAAAAAAATCCCACATCCTGCAACCCTTGTAACCAGGTAACCAGTCTCACCTGCCTGCAGGTGGGTTTCAGGTCTGCCAGGTCGGTCAGTTGCTGGTTCAAAGAGTCCAGCAGAGAGTCCACAACAGGAAGTGACCCCTCCAACCAGGCTGCCGTCCACAGGTGATTGAGACACACCTGGAAACATCAAGTGATAATTCAAGCTGTGTACTGCCAGACTTTGATGTGATGTGATACGATACGATACGATACGATACGATACGATACGATACGATACGATACGACGCGATGCGATACGATATAATATGATGCGAAACATTATGATCTGGTACGATACGAGATGTGACAGGTCAACATGAAATATTTCCTGATCTTTTGAAATCTGATTTTAAAAACAAGTGCTCAATAGTATTTTTTTTATACAGAATCAAAAAACAAATACTGATCCTCGATTTCAGACCCCTGATCAGTGACTGTTTCTGTTCATTGATGAAGTGGCGGTGGTTAGAGGATAACCGTGAATGACTGCAGTATTTGTACCTTCAGCTGGGTGTGAATTGGACAGGTGAGGCACCTGTACCCACAATCCTTCAGGGCTGACAGGGCGTCCAGACAGCGACGTCTCTGCTGCTCCGACAGACTTCCTGTTTGATCTGTGATGTAATCCCTGAAGATATTCACAGAGAGCCAGTCAGCAGCTGCAGTGTCCAGCAGAGACTGCCTACAGTTCCCAGAATGCTTCAGGACATGAAGACTGACAGGTGTAACAGGTGTGTGATGGTACCTGAACTGCTGCTCACAGACCAGGTGAGCTTTGACCACCGAGCAGATGTTACTGTGTGTTCCCTTCATGAACTCCTCCACACACTTGTGATAGCTGAAACACACACAGTGACGTCACACCTGGATTATCAACGCACCTCATTAATATTCATGAGCTCAGGGGGCGGGGCCTACCTGCTCAGGAAGCTCTCCAGGTGAGCTGTGATCCTCTGAGCTTTAGTTGGGTCTCTGATCACACAGCGCAGCTCAGTCAGGGAGCTGTCCATCACCTGAAAGACAAACACCGAGACATGAGCAGGTACACCTGAGACACACCTGCTCACTTAACTACCTGCCTAAGTCTCACCTGTACTGACTGTATCCTGCCT
>NW_024617752.1:0-1756 GCF_008729295.1 Plectropomus leopardus | reverse complement strand
ATCTTAAATCTAAATGTTTTATGTTAAATCTTAATGTTAAATGTTAAATCTTAATGTTAAATATTAAATCTAAATGTTTTATGTTAAATCTTAAATCTAAATCTTAAATCTAAATGTTAAATCTTAAATCTAAATGTTAAATATTAAATCTAAATGTTAAATCTTAATGATTTATGTTAAATCTTAATGTTAAATATTAAATCTAAATGTTGTGTGTTAAATCTAAATGTTTTTTGTTAAATATTGAATCTAAATGTTCATTATTAAATCCAAATGTTGCTGTTACTTTCAGAGTGCAGAACTTTACAGTTGGTCCCCTGTACTGGGGGTCTGGGTCCGGGCTGAGCCCCCTGGTGTCCTCAGATCTGGGACCTGGCCTTGAAGAGTCAGCTGATCTGACAGAAAACTGAGGTACATTGAAGTACATTGAAGTTGTGTTTTAACTGCTGCGGGAGGTTTCTGATGATCATGATCATTAAAAAAATAAAGAAAACTTATTTTAAATATCCAGAACTGTATTTTTTAACGCTCAGAGCACGTGCACAGATCTTCTTCCTCGTTCTCATTGAAATATAATTCAGTAAAAACTTTTCTGTGTTTCAGTTTCTATCGACACAAACATGATTCAACGGTCCCCCCACCTTCACTCCGCTCCTCCGGCTCCCGGTGCCGCCGCTCCCCGCTGCCTCCTCCCCGTCCTCCGGCACCTCTCCGCCGGCCTGCTCCTCCGTCCGGAGCCGCTTGGCCGCCCGGTGCTGTCCTCCTCCTCCTCGGTCCTCTCTGTCCTCCATCACGGTTGAACAATTTCGGTAAAACGGAGGAAGAGACGGTTGACACGTGACACCTGCAGGTCTCTCTCTGCAAAGATATGAACAAAGAGGTCTCACTCTGACGCAAACACAGCGCTGACGCTCAGCACCATTATAATATCAGTCTGCATCATTCTGTTTTCTTTGTGTATAATCAGCTGAAAAAACAGTGACATTCAACCTCTGGCCCCTGATAGGGCCCCTGGTGGCCCCCAAACATTTTATAACTGATACCAAAATGAAGTGATTGACTCAGAGGTCCAAGATAAGACACTAGGGTCATAAAATACCAGAAATGTCCTAAAATCCTTAAATGTCCTCCAGTCTGAGAAACTTCTTAAAATCCTAAAACGGTCCTTAAAAGCTTAAACGTCCTTAAGTTTAAGAAATGTCTCAAAATTCTCGAAATGTCCTTAAATACTAGAAACATCTTCAAATCCTCGAAAAGTCCTCAAATGCAAGAACCGTCTTAATATTCTGGTATGTCCTAAAATCTTGCAAATGTCCTAAACATCTCAGACACATGTATGTCCTGCTTTGAGTGTCCCCTGTCCGTCTCTCTGCTGCAGAGCTGAAAACTCGACTTGTCTCAGATCAGCGAAGTCCAGCGGCGACAGCAGACAGTTTTGTCGATATTAAATTGGGGGTAATTCATACACTGGAGGGGTTCCAGTCAATGTCTAAATATCATTATGAAAGAATGAAACGTAACACCGCCCTCTCAGCATAACTGAGCTTTGATTTGATGTAAATATATTTAAAGTTACTCCTCCAGCAGGTGAAGGAAGCTCCTCCCTTTCCTGTTCCTCCTCAGGTGTGGATGAAAAATTATCCAGCATGTTTCCAGCACGTTTTCTGTCCGCGGATGTTTGAAAATGAAACGGTCCATTTTCACATTTCAATTTTCCCAACTTAACTTCAGTTAGCTGCTAGCTAGTGCTGATGGC
>NW_024617751.1:0-5288 GCF_008729295.1 Plectropomus leopardus | reverse complement strand
TATGGGGCTGAGGTGCTGGAGAAGAAGTTCGTTGTCAGGGCGGGTGGGGTTGGGTTAGCAATGGAGGTCCTTATAGACAGCCTCCACACCAAAGAGAATGTCAATGTTCGTGTACAGCGCATCAACGTCCATTGTGAAGAGAAAACAGTGTTTGGGCAAGTGCATATGTCATAGGTGGTGGAACACATCCTGAGTATCGCTTACATAAGTGGGGTGAAGAGTGGACAAAGGGGTAAGAAAAGAGTCAATTAATTCAGCGACCCCGTAACTTTCGCTGCCACAGTCAGAAATGATGGGAAAACCAGGCAGAATGCAGTGAGGGAGCGACGAGGAATCCAGGGACTTGTGGAGTTTGGGGAGCAGGTAAAAATACAACAGTCTGATCGGCTCCCTGACTCCAATAATATTGGGTATCGCTTAACTGACGGTTAGCTTCCTACACATAACCCACACAATCCATGAGCACCACTACACAGCCTTTGTCAGCTGGTTTTATGATAACAGCACAGTTGTTCCACAGATCTGACAGAGCCACAGATTCCTCCTGAGACAGATTTGGAGCGTTGTGAAAGTGTGGCAGGCTCACAACAGCGTGAAGATCTAGTTGAAGTAAGTAATGAGCCAAAATGGGCAGACAGTTTGAGCTTGTGGTGGTATTGGGACAAGTCAATAGTAAAGGATTGGCAAAAAGAAACACCAGGGTGGGAAGTGGGGACAAAAAAAGACCCTGTCTTTAAGAGGCTTAGCTTGTGTGGGAGATGGGATGAAGTGCGCGGAGAGATTAATGATGGCATTGTCCAGTGGGGAGGGTGCACTGACCAGAAGATAGGCTAGCCTAAAAAGACCTCCAGGAGTGCAACATAGCTGCTTCTGTGTCATTAGTCCAATGGAGGTTGTCAGAAGCAGTGCGAAAGTGAGCCCTGTCTAAGTGAGAGATGCAGAATATGTACGACCAAAATAGACAGAGCGCCAGGGAACAGGGACAGGCAGTTATCTGGAATATACTGAAATTGCATACAGTATATAAAATATATATTGTATGCAATTGGTTTTATAGCTATAAATAGAGTAAGCACAAAAAAAACCCAGAAAATTTGCAGAAATTATTTCAAATAAATTCAAGTTGAAGGCATGATCAGGAGCCCGAGACAGTCAATAATAGGTACAATAGGTCAATAATGGGTGTGGTGGAAGGCATTTAGTTCATATTTTATGTTTCAGTTGTGTCTAAAATGTAGATAAACCATAATAAATTATGATTTTACCTAAAATCTCTGATTTTAAAGTTTTAACCCACCAGTACGTTCTTACTAGTTTCATGCCACTCACTGTCTGAATCACAGTTAACTAGTCCATACCTGGGGATATGTGCAATGGAAAGACATGCAGACTTCAGGGGATGTGTGTGCCACAGCCTTGTGCAGACCACAGACCTATCTGTGCAGATGTTGGCAAAAAAATGCTAAGATAATTAGGCGAAAAAATGTGCTTTGTAACAATATAGGTTTTTAATTGCTGTGAAAGGATGAAAAAAAAAATAGCGCTTTGTTTCTGTCATTCAAACTGCAGTTCCACCTTTCATGTCATTGTTATTTATTAAGTATTTATATACAAAATGGACAGTGGATGAATGAGACAAAGAGCTTCATCAGTCCGTAAGGCAGTTCTCAGTGCTCATGTGCAATTTCAGATTGAGTGGAGAGGACAAAAATGGATGAAGACAGAGATGGACAGGCTCAGTTTTCTTCATTTTATAGTAGAATGAGGAAAAACTCACGAATAAAATTCTGATTTACAAATATGTATAAACTTTACTGTGCCAGTGATGAAGTACCTCCCAGTGAAACTATTTCAAATTCCTAAGGTGTCAAATATGTCAGCTTGGTCATGTTACACAACATTTAGTCAAACCATGATCATTTTTCATACATCTAACCAGGTAATTTTGTTGCATTTTTATTAAAATTGGTGTTGAAGAGTACTTCTGCTTTTTCGAGGTAATCTATTCACCTGACAGGTGTGGCATATTCAGATGCTGAATAAACAGCATCATGACTACACAGGTGTGTCTTGGGATGATTACAATAAAAAGGACACTCTGAAATGTACAGTTTGATCACACAACACAACACCACAGATGGAGCGTGCCATTGGCTGCTGACTGAAGGAATGTCCAGCAAACTGATGTTCATTTCACTCCTACATGCCAACTGCAATGTCATTTCTGTGAATTTGGCAATGTGTGACCACACCAGCTCAGGACCTACACATCCATTGTCTTAACCTGCAAGATCGCCTTAGAGCAGCCACGCAAACGGCTGATGCAATATTGGTTTGCACAACTGAAGGATGTTGCATTTTTATCTGTTCAGTATAGTAGCAACTTATGATTCCTGTAAACACTTAACTATATTATAATGGGACATTGTAATATGTAGCAAGTAGATAATTACTCAGTGTCCCTGAGAATCCAAAACATCAGATGGGTAGCGTCATAGTTTGACGAAAACCTTTTTACCAAGCTGTCGTATTTGACATTTGGGAGTGAGAATGTGATTTCCAGTCTGTTCTCTAGTAACTGATCATTATCTGCCATATCTCATATATACAATCAGGTCATTCCTGATTCTGATTAAGTTCGGAGCTAGGGGGGATGTTTGGGTCAGGCTAAAGACTTGTTTATTATTATTATTATTATTATTATTATTATTATTATTTAGTTGTATTTAGAACTAAAACTTAATGTACACAGATGTTATGATATTAATTGGGTTGGTTGTTTATCCCTCATGATGTGTTTTGGTCTTCCTGATGCACAGAACAGGTAAACTGGTCCTTGTCCAGGTATAGAGTGCTGAGATGCTGGGGAGAACAGGTTTGATAAATTGCACTTTCTGCAGGGCCCCCGTGGGACACCTGGAGGTCAAACATGGCCCTCCGGCTGGGAGAGCAGCTTTTTGCAAGCCCCTTAGAGAATCACATATTACATTTGTATGGGCAAGGTCTGAAGCTGCTCCTGTTCCAAGGCTTTTCCAAAGCTCAGTCACAAGGGCAGCAGGTTTGCAAGTAAATTATAATGGTCCAATCCATCTTCCCAAATTGTAATGCTGAATTATCTTTCCCTGGGCCAGCTAACTTATCTTTCTTCTATTGAATCGGGGATACTGTAAAATCTGGGTCACCAAGTTTCCCTCCATGAACACATTCAATTGAAAATATGAAACAGAGTGACTTCATGTTGGTCAATATGAGGGCCGGAAAGCTCTAAACTCAGTTTCTACATACAACCTTAATGTAAATTTTGCAAACGTACAATAACATAAATATATAGCATGACAGATTATATTGTAGCAGACAAGCCCAAACATAGTATGGCCCACTGTACATGTTCAGGAAATGCAAAATAGACTGATTAGATTTAATGGAATGAGCATAATTCTTGCAAAACAGACTGCATCTTTTAGACACAAGTTACACAAAGTGACTCCCAGTAGAAAGAGCCAGTTAAAAATACGACTATTATTAAACCTCTTATATTATCAAATGCATTTTTCCTTCAAGACAAGAAACTGACAGCCCAGCAATAGGTTGTCTTGTATAACCATCTCCAGTGCTGTGTCAGCACTCGAGAAAGGTCTAAAATCACCATGTTACCATTCTGCTATTGGGGAAGAAGTGGTCCGGCTTGTTTTTGTTTCCCAATTAGAATCACCCTGGGAGGTGCTAGGCTAAGGGAAACACATGCAGTGTCAAGGCTAACTCTTGCTTAATGGTTTTTAATAGATTCAGCTACAGTCAAGCCATTTTAAAATTAGTAATTGGACTGTACTTGTATAGCCCTTCTCTAGTCTTTTTGACCACTCAAAGTGCTTTCATGCTACATGTCACATTCACCCATTCAAACACACATTCACACACTGGTGGCCGAGGCTACCGTACATGGTGTCACCTGCTACTAAATAACCATTTACATGCAAGCACACTCCAATGACGCAGCATTGGGAGCAATTTGGGGTTCAGTATATCAAGGATACTTCAACATGTTGACTGGGGAAGCTGGGGATCAAACTGCTGAAATTCCGATCAGAGGATGATCCGCTCTACTTCTGAGACACATCCGCCACAATATGGGGTGAGTTTGTTATGATGGTTTACAGCTCAGTGTTGGATGTTAGTGCTGCTGTTGGCTCATGCTGACCGACAGATTCTCTGGGAGGAGAGTTGGGGTCGAATTGTCATCCCTTTTCAGTGCGGAGAATTTGTTGTTTTGGAGAAGAAACAATGTTGGGATTGCTGATGCTGTTGCAGCTGGGGTTAGAAATGATCCAGAATATTTTGTCTGACCCCCCACCCCTGTGAAATAGCAGGAAAATACTGTGCCATCCTGACAGTGGCGCCTTGGCTTTTTCGCTGCCTCAAAATAGCAATCTGCCAATGATGCAACTGCCCACACTCATTTTAAGACCTACACGCCCATGGGCGCACAGATGGGTGTAAGTATACAACATGGGCCCTGGCCATGAAAATCAACTGCATCAGTCTGAAAACAGCAATGACTGCTGCCCATTTTGGTGCTTTTTGCAGGGTGTAAGATGCTGCAGTCTCCTGAAGATCTTCCACATTTGATCTTGATCAGAGCCTGTTATCCTATCACGATGCAGGATTTCAGGGTTTCAGTAAATGCTGCTGTCAGCACTGTGCACGCTCACACTCATCATATAGATTTTTTTTTCTCCTATTGGGGCTTCTGAGATCAAGTTGTAGGAACTGAGAGTTTTGCTGCAGGCCATGTGTCATTGAGAGTTTGCATGTTGTGGGTGTATATGTGGGAGGACAGGGAAGGTCAGAATTATATGTACAGTACATTAGAGAGGCATAAACATAAGCAGTAATGAAATGTGGGCTCTTTTTCTAAGCTATCTTTTTTGTGATTTGGATTTCAACCTTAAATAAATAAGGTTAGATATATTCAATTATCCCAAACAAATGTTGCAGTTATTCCCGGAAACTCGCAGGCTGATGAGAGACACTGTTTTTTACGGCTGTAAAAGTTTTCATTTTGTGAAGCATTGATGCCAATTATTTGTGATGTACAATTGGTATAGTACAATGTGGGTTTGCCTACAAACAGGCAAACTCAAAGGGAAAAAGCACATGTTCACTGCAATCTCTAACGTGTGAACTGAAACACTGAACATGGAGACCGAAGTTCCAAATTTGGAAATTACATGTGTATCTTCAAAACACACCTCATATATATATCGGTATACATGTTCAGTGTTTCAGTT
>NW_024617750.1:0-2119 GCF_008729295.1 Plectropomus leopardus | reverse complement strand
TATTAAATATTATTAAATTATTTAAATACTGTACTAAAAAACAGCGGTGCAGAAAAAATAAAATACCGGGCTCACAGGATCGATCCCGCAGCTGATCACTAAGCTGTGATTGGTGATGAGGGGTCACGTGCTGCTGCACCTGGAGCCGCCAGGCGGCGCTGTGTGCCGGAAGTCCCGGTGCTCTCCGGTGTGTGAGCAGACAGCATGGCGGCCTTCAGGAAGGTTGTGTCCGGACTCCGCCTCACCTCCTGCCGGCTCAGCAGAACCTCCTTCAGCTCGGAGCCCGGCGGGGCCCCGGGCGCGGACCGTCCCCGCTCCGGCTTCGCCGCGGCCTTCGAGCTGCAGTCGGAGCTCCGGCGGGAGGCGGAGAGCTCCGCGGCCGGCGGAGACGCCTCGTCCTCCGGCCGGGAGGAGAGTTTCGGCTCGCTGCTCCGTCGCTCCGCGTTGATCCAGATGGGACCGGCCAGAGGGAAGGTGGTGTACGGGAAGGTGGTGCACGTGATCCAGGACGACCTGTACGTGGACTTCGGCGGGAAATTCCACTGCGTGGTCCGGCGGCCGGCGGACGGAGAGCGGCTTCAGCGGGGCAGCAGGGTCCGGCTGCGGCTGCACGACCTGGAGCTCACCGGCCGCTTCCTGGGAGCCACAACGGACACCACGCTGCTGGAGGCTCAGGCCACCCTGCGGGAGCTGCTGGAGGACCGGGAGGCCCCGGAGAGCCACGGCCCGGACCAGGACCAGAACCGGGACTGAGCCACAGCACCATGAAGGGACTGACGGAGGGACTGTGGAGGAGGAGGAGGAGGTCTGCAGGAGGAGCTGCTCCTGTTGGTGTGTTGACTGTTGAACTGTGCGGGTGGAGAGGAGATCAGCTGCGTCTGTTCACTGTTTAATTGTTTAATTGTTGTTCACTGTTAATATTGATAATAAATGTCAGTTATATTGGCGCTCTGGTCTCTATGACTCCGGTTTGTTCGTCTGCATGATGATCACAAAGAAAGACAGAAAACTGAAGTAAAAGTACTTCATTCACAGTCGGAGTTCAGACTATATTTACTTCAGTTTCCTGAGTACACGGAATAGTGGAAAGCAACACTTTTCACGTTTTACTTTTATTAAATACAATTCATTTTTGTAATTCTTTTGACATTTTAGGTGATTTTTTGTTTTCTTCAACTTTTTGACAATTTTCTTTTGAAAATGTTGGCAATCCTTTTTTTTCTTCTTGAAGTCTTTTTGGCTTTTTATCCTTTTAAAATGTTTAACTTGATTTCCTTTAAATTGTTTGGTGACTTTTTAAAGAAAAAAAAACGTTGCCTTTTTTTCTTCAAAATTCTGGGGTGTTTTTAAAATTCAGTTTTTGCATTTTTTTCCTTTAAAATTTCTGTTGATTTTGAAAAACTTTTGACAATCTTTTTTTCAGGCAGATTGAGGAAGGTAAGCATTTCCTTAAAAATTGATTTTTATAAAAATATGAAATTAAAATGCCACTGAGAAAAATGTCACAGATTATAAACACAAAGTCGTGTTAAACTGTTGACATGAAAATCAATGAGAGATAAAGAGACGCAAAGTCAGCTGATTTTCTTCAGTTTCGTTCTTTAATGAAAGAAATCATCACTCGTTTGTCCAAACTGCACCTGAACGCCTCATTGGAGGAGAGATGGAGGAGTGATGGAGGAGAGATGAAGAGATGGAGGAGAGATGAAGAGATGGAGGAGAGATGGAGGGGAGATGGTTATGGTTATGGAGATACTTATAATAATAATAATAATAATAATATGAATGTTTTGTGATTTAGCGCCTCCTGCCTGCTGAGGACAGTCGGTGAGGACATAAGGCAGCAGCAGAAGAAAAGTACAGCAGACTGGAGTACTGCAGGAGTGTAGTACTGTAGTAGTATTGTAGTACAATGTAGTAGTATTGTAGTAGTTTTGTATAAGGATAGTAGCACTGCAGTAGTACTGCAGTAGTCCTGCGGTGCAGTGTGGGTCTGGTTGGGCTGCAGTTGTCTCGGTGGGTCAGCGGTCGTCCTGTTAGAGTCTTTAGCCACACATGGTCACACACAGCCACTGAGGACACAAACAAACAAACAAACAAACAGACAAACAAACAAACA
>NW_024617749.1:0-1333 GCF_008729295.1 Plectropomus leopardus | reverse complement strand
CGTCTCTCAGAGGCGTCTCTCAGAGTCTGTCAGTATTTGCAGAGTCCTGGCTCTGGTCCTGACGACATGGATCTGGAACTTTTACCCGGGTTGTCTCCAGTGAAAGCCACCACGCTGCAGCGCTCGGAGAAACCATATCGCTGCACAAAGTAGGAGCAGACGGGACCCTGAAAGAACAGAAGAGCAGAAACAGAACGAGTTTATTCAACGAGACACCGGCAGCATTTCCAGCTGCAACTGTGACTCCAAAACTGGATATTTGAAGACACTCAGAGGATTCTGGGACAAAACCTGAACTCACATTTACCACAGCAAATCCTCTGTGGTGGTCAAAGTGACTGACACTGTGAATGTTTGTCCCTCTAGTCTCCATAAGGAGTCAGAGTGAATAAAACAGCATCAAAATAGATCCCCCACACCCCCGACAGAGGACACAGCAAAGACACTAATGTCCTTACATCATCGAAATGTCTCAAAATCCTAGAATTGTCCTGAAACCTGTGAAATGTCCTTAAATTCTTCAAAAGTCCCAAAATACTTGAAATGACCTTAAATCCATGAAATATCCTGAAATCCTTAAGATGTCCTAAAATCCTAGAAATGTCCTAAAATCAGAGAAATGTTCTTAGATCCTTGACATGTCCTTAAATCCAAGTAACATCCTTAAATTCTAGAAAAATCCCCTTCACACAGTCCCACTATGGACAGACCAGTCTCACCAGTACAGACGTGGAGGGCAGCGGGGCTCCCAGCAGGCGCTCCAGGTGAGGGGCGGTGGCTTCCAGGCAGATCTCAGACCAGTTCCTGGTCCTGATGTCCAGCAGGTTCATCCCTGAACCTGAGGGCGGGACGGACGGGTTCAGCTCGGCGGTCGTATTCACAAACACTCGCAGAGTAAATCCTCACAGAGATCCGAAAACCTCCGGCAGGACAGATTGAGGGAAAGTCTCGGAGCAGGACGGGCCACAAACTTACATTATTTGAACAGATGTGATTGGTTGTCACAGACAGAAGGCGAGGACACCCAGAGGACATTAAATAAACTGTGTCTCAGTGTGAGACACTGTACGCTGTCTGTGGGGACACTCTGCTGCAATGAGACATTTGATTTTTTATTCCTGCCGTTTCATCGTCATTGTGTGATTTTAAAAGAAATAAAATGTAATGAACCTTTCGTTTAAAATGTTTTTCTTACAGGACGCCATCGTTCTCAGGGTTTTCTGAAGCTTTCGTCACTATGATCGATTCTTAGTGCGAGGAAACTTCGTGATGTCTCTATTTTATTCCGTCGTCGCTGCATTTTAATAACAACTCAAAATTTATGGACACGTGA
>NW_024617748.1:0-1458 GCF_008729295.1 Plectropomus leopardus | reverse complement strand
ACGTCAGCGTGCAAACACGTCAGCGTGTAAACACGTAACCACGTCAGTGTATAGAGGTGAATGTAAACACGGATCGGCAGAGAGAGATCTCCCTGCAGGAGTGGAGATGTTGAGCGCAGCAGCGTGTGCGTCCAGTGTGACATATAACACGCGTGTCAGCAGCTGAATGGAATTCAGCCGCTGCGAACCGCAGCAGCAGCACACAGAGAGTTTGCACTGAGCCGACTGAGTCTGAGCCTTTTTCTGCTCTCCGGCTTCAGCTTTGGGTTTTTTTGAAAACGTGCCTAAAAATGCAACAAGAAACTTGACAAGAGACGTCCTGAAAATGACAAGAAATTAGGAAACGCTGACAAGAAAGTGACCCCAAAGTTAGTTTGAAAAAGACTTTATTTATATATTATATCATCTATTATATCTGTTATTTTTCTTGTAACTTTTATGAATTCCTCATTAATTTTGTTGCCTTCCCGTCTCTGAAAGGTTTCAAAGGGTTAAAAGACATCAGTGGAATCAAAGCAGCAGCTTCTTTCCACCTCTGCGTCATCCTGCACCTCTGGCTTTAAAATAACCACCAACTTTATAAAGACAAACTGGGACGCTGCAGTGATCGGACTGGTCGTACTGGTCAGCTGTGAATTGTCTCTGCAGGAATGTAAATGTCCCTCTGAGGTGTCTAACTGTCCGCACGTGTCTGTCTGTGTGTCCACAGTAAAGGGAAGAAGCCGATCCTGATCCTGAGGACTCAGCTCTCCGTCCGCGTTCACTCCATCCTGGGTAATTATCTCCTCCGTGCTTCGCTTTCTTTCCGTGGTCTCCTGCAGCCGAGGACTGATGACTCAGAGGAAACTCTCAGTCAGGAGACACGTTCCTCTTTTCTCTCTGTCCACACTTTCACCACAGTGACGTCGTCCCCGTCAGCTGGGAGGGTTTCCTCTCTCTCGCTCTGGATCTGATTTTCACACACACACACACACACACACACACACACACCTCTTCACCGTGTGTGAAATATAAAGTTTTACATCTCAGCTGATGATTTGAAACATTTTTTTGTGCACAAAACAAATGTGAAGTCACTTTCTCTCAATGTTTCCTTCGTTTCTGGTCAAACTGAGTTTATTTTAGTTGCTGAGGCTGCAGACTGGAAGCACTTTCCTTAATCATTCATCAGTAAAATTAACGATGGACTAACGTCTGCAGAAAGCGCAGGTCTGCTGCAAACTATTCAGTGGTCAAACTGTTTTCTGTCTGACCTTTATGTTAGTTTGTGAAAAGCATTGTGGGAGCTGTAGTTTCCTGTAAACCGAGCCTGCTCTGGCTGTTTGTGATCTTCAGCTCTTTGACACATGATTTCTTTATTTATTTTTTATGAATCTTTTTGGGCCCAGCGGGCTTCCTTAGCAAAGATCAAACGGCTTCATGAGAATGTTTGACGTGTTTGTGTGTTTGTCCGAACTC
>NW_024617747.1:0-1738 GCF_008729295.1 Plectropomus leopardus | reverse complement strand
TGGGTGTGTGTGGTCATTTTATGTTTATGTATTTTTTTTCTGTAACATTATTTTACATTTATAATGATATGATGATGAAATGATAAGTATAATTTTTGGAGGACATTTTTCCCTATTTTAAAAAAAATAAATTTCTTATAATCATCCTCTCTTTTTTTAAGTAATTTTTTGGTAATTTTTACTAATTCTTGTAATATGTGGGACATTTCTTGCCAAGTCTGTAATTTTTTTTTTTTGCCCATGTTTTCTGAAATAATCAAACCAATGTGCTCAGGTTTCAAAGAGTCAAACAGTTCGAAAAAGGCGTCTGAACGCAGCACAAGCAAACTAATGTTGATCCAGGTTTCAAAGGGTTAACAGAGGTGGATTATTTCCACGTTGTTATGACACCATGCAACTCTTTTTTTCTGCAAACAGTCTGATATTTTTGCCTAAAGCTACAGCACGTGTTGGTGAAGACACACAGAGGATCTGGTTCTGAAACTACCTCCTGAGGGAAGATCACGCCTGCAAGAAAAATAATGTCATTTTTTATATAAATCTACTGCAAACTACACTGTAAAATGATGTTTGAAATATCATATAACAAAGTTTGTTCACTAAATGTTTACTGTGGAACATTTCTTAGAACATCGACGAGGTTAAAAGGTGAAACAAATATTTGTTTAATCTTTCAGTCAACAAACAGCAGCACACAAACACGACACCTGCTGAGAAACTGTTGTGTGTTTGGTCGTGTGCAGGTGCATATACTGTACGTATGTGTGCAAAATGATGTTTCATATATATGAATATGCATGTATGTGTGTATATGTAAATTCAGTGGGACATGTATGTGTACATGTATGCATATGGATGTGTGTGTGTGTGTGTGTGTGTGTGTATGTGAGTCTGTGTGTTTAATATGTGAGTTTATGTATTTATATTAGAGATGAAGTTCAATTAACTGATTAGCTGAGAGGAGGGGTAGAATATAATAAGTTTATACTTTCTCCTACTTCTATCAAACGTGTAAGATGAAAGTTCTTGCTTCTTATTTGAATCTTTTTTTTGTGGTTATTATCAATTTTTATTATCTGTCTATCCATCTATCCATCTATCTATCTATCTATCTATCTATCATTTTGTTTTTCTTTTTCTGTTGCTGTCGACAATTAAGTACATTTGTTAAAAACAGTGTTAAAAGAAAACATCTCACCTGGCCTCTCCCATGGCAGTTACCACAGCGAGTTCTTCCACAGCCGTTGCACTTGTGACATGGCTAAACACACACACACACACACACACACACACACACACACACACACACACACACACACACACACACACACACACACACACACAGGCTGATTGCTAATCACTCTGACACGACGATCATCAAATGAGGAAAATGGAGAAATCTTGGCGAGCGGTACCTTCACAAATGACGAATGTGGCACTCGGACCTTCTCCACCTTGTCAGTGTATCTCTGCGGCAGCGTCACAGGAATGTCCCACGGCGGGGGGCTCATTCCAAACTGAGGACCATCCACTATCTGTCCTGTTTCAGGAAAAAAAGACAAACATCACTCGTCAGGAAACAAAACGAGTGAGTAATCTGTCAGCTCAGACTGAAGGTTTTACCGTTGTAGGGCTCAAACTGCCAGGCGCTGGTTCTTGTCTCGGTGTACGTCTCCAGTCGATACTGCAGGAGAAAACAATCAGGAAACAAAGAAGGGATGTGAGAACTTTGGATTCC
>NW_024617746.1:0-3424 GCF_008729295.1 Plectropomus leopardus | reverse complement strand
ACACACACACACACACACACACACACACACACACACACACACACACAGACATCATAGACAACAGGCGTGGGAGAGAGGGAGAAAGGGGAGAAAGAATTAGAGATTGTGTAGGGTGTGTATGTGAGAGAATAAGAGGTGGGGGGGGGTGCAGTCACGATGCACGTTACCTTCTGTGTGATGAGGAAAGTATATAAAGTATATATTTGTGACATTTGGTAAACATAATGCCAAGCGTCTGCTGGCTCCTCTGCAGATGTTCAGTGTGTGTGTGTCCTCACCCTGCGCTCCCTGTCTCTGCTCCTGTAGAACAGAGTGATGAAGTTGAGATCTGTTGTCTCTGACTCGGTTTGCCGCGCTTCAATGAGCCGCCCAATGTAGCGGTTGACTCGTGTTCCCGGCGAGTGCTGCACAGCAGTGGCTGAGAAGGACGTCCGGCTCCTCAGCTTCTCTGACGCAGTCCGCAGGGCTCTCCGCTGTCAGACACCAAACAGACAACACAATCAGTTTCTCCAGAGGCCGAGCCTGTCGAATGTGCTAGAGTTGACTGGGTCTCAGCTGGTGTGCTGAGGCATACCAATGAAGAGTTTTGTGAAGTCAGCATTCACAGCTGTAAGATGGTGTCATGACTTCACAAAAATCAGTGGAAACAAAATGAAAAGTGTACAGCTATGCTGGCCCAGTCCTGTCAGGTTGCAGTGCTTGTAACACAACAACCAGAATTACTGCCATCTTGAGATATTATGCTCACAAGAATGAGACATTCAAAATCATTGTGACCTTGACCTTTGAACTATGACCACCAAAATGTAAGTCAGTTAATCGTTGAGTCCAAGTGGATGTTTGTGTCAAATTAAAAAAATTCCCTCAAGGTATTCTTGATGTGAAACCATCCTAAATCAAGGCCCTTTTCACACTTGGGTGATCCGATCCCAAGTGGACAGCTCTAAATACAGATGTAAATGCTTACATCTTGTATTAACTGAAACTTGGGTGATCTGATCACAAGTGGAAAGTGGTAAAGACAAATTTAAACGACCACCTAGAAGCATTGTGATGCGTTCGCTCAAACCACACAGATGATGGTCTGGGATGCATTTGTCTTCACTAACACTAATGTATCCTAATGAATGAATATGAATGAATAATTAACTTTTATTTTGGTTACATACATCTTGAGAAACAAAGATCAATTCACACAAATTTTCACAGCTAATAACTGAAAAAGGAATGTGCTGAAGCACAAGGCCTGTTTCTGCCTAATGCGTCTCCATCAAGGCCTACGTCGCCAGTGCAGAACATGGCAAGGCTCTAACCGATGAGTTTGACAGCGTTGCGTGACCGTCCATCATTTTGCCCAATGGAAAGACACGTGTTGAATTCCGCTTACAGTGATGTCTCCAGCTGTACAGACACAAAAGCTAAAATGGCTACTGAGCATGCTACCCAGCAACTAGCGAGAGAGTGGATGTAATTACTGTGCACAGGGTCCTTTGACCTTCTAGCAAGTCAATAACGAAATCTGAACACAAGTGGTCATCTGGAGACGCATGACAAACGCATGCTAATACCAGGTGTAAACAGACTCATTGAGATGGTCTGGACCACATATGACCACATTCTTTCAGCAATCTCTGTGTCCTGGGTCCATTATAGGACTTCCCACTCAGCTGGCGTCCTCATTTGCACACCAACAGACAAAAGGGGACAAAAGGGATTCTTGTGAATGTACTACACACGAAACACGCTGCCTGATCTCCATATGGGTGGAAGAGTCCGCTGAATGGAAACTAGAAGATTCATGTGAAGTGCACTGCTGCATCCAACCACATGTTAGAGATACTGTAATCATAAAGCATGTTATTATATGTGCTTTATCTGTCATAGAGCAAGCACATGCTGAACACTTTAGTTATTTATAGTTAAAGCCTCAACTGTAGCTATTATTAGAGTCAGTCAGCTCTTCATCTCACTATTTGACAGCTACAGTATGGTATTATAAATAAAATGTGAACTGCTCCTCAAATTTACACCTGTGTCGACAAAATAACATTAAAAACGGTGGCTCTGTCACTTAGTCATCCAGCATCACTGGAAGTGATACAATGATCATAATATAATTACTTCTCTGTTCCCACAGATTCTGCATCTGTCTTAGCAAGTCATTCAGTCTCATTTTCATCTTTCACAAGTCTGAAGGAGTTAAGTGCTAATGTTCCTGATTGTGCAGCAGAAGCTATTAATCTGAGCATACAAATTATTCATTCGTAAAATGTAAAACAGTCTTTCATTTGCACAGTTTATCAAAAATGTATCCAGTATACCTGCCGGGCTACATAAAGATGATTTATAGACAAGGGATTTTGGAGGTGTGAGCAGAAATTGTAGCTCTTATTTCAGCAGCTTTCAGACTGAACTACACCACATGTTGCACATCACACAGCTATACAGTGTTGCCTTCTGTGGAAACAGATTTATTTTGACCAACACATTCAATAACAACAGCATGAGTACCTACATCGACTAGAAAGGTGAACAGTATCCTATTTAATGTCTATTTTAGGTAATAAAAATGATTTATGATTCACGATATGCTTAATCATTTGAAAACTGGAGTGACATCACTTTTCTTGTGCTGCTTTCAGACACCTTTCACAACTATCTAAGCCTTTAAACTTGAGATAATTGATGCAACTTCTTTCAAAAACATGGAAAAATAGGCAATGTGCAACTTGGTAAGAAAAGTTCCCAAATTTCAGGAAATTATTATAATATTTTTTAAGTCCCTTTTCCAAGTCTTGTTTTCTTGCTTTTCCTTTTTTGTTTGTTTGTTTGTTTCTTTTTCCCTTTTTGTTTTGTTTTATTTTTTACACTAATTTTTAGGTTTCTTGTAGATTTTATTCATTTCTTGACAATTTTTGGGTAATTTCCTCTTTTGTTGCCCGTTGCTGCTAATGTTTTCGAAAAAATTTGAACCAATTTGCTCAAAGGGTTAAATATGATTTTGCTCAAACAATTTGCAGTGTCATAATTCCATTACAAAATTCCACTGTGTGACAATGCTAGGATTTTGGCTACTTGGATAATCATGTAACAATGTGGCTAATGCTATTAGAGGAGATGATACCAGGCTGTGGGTGATTACCAGCAGTCATAATGCAACCTCATCAGAATCATGAAGTACTAATGCCTGGCCGAGCTCACACAGTTGGTTGGATTAAGGCTAGCGGGCTATTTCTGACAGCCAGACCCCGTGATGACACACCATCGGTCATCAACCACCAAACACAGAGAGACGAGGAACGAACCGGCGGCACTGGGACTGACTCACTGCTGCAGATATCTTCACAAAGATGATGAGAAACATGTGATCAAGATCGAATAAAGGCTCATATGCACATGCAAATATCACTTACATATACTCATA
>NW_024617745.1:0-1976 GCF_008729295.1 Plectropomus leopardus | reverse complement strand
CGTTTCACCAGAGAGCCCCTCTTTGCGGGTTTTCCTCTCCGCTCGGCGAGGGCCTTATGGCTCAGACAAGAGAAGCAAAGAGAGCAAACACGCTGTGACAATCGTGTCCTCCTTTTTATTCAGGAGCTTTCACCATTGGCACGATGGTTGGCCAGGTTAATGTCTCCATACAGCATGTCAGTGGAAGCATCCTCTCCACTAGATGTGCACACTGGCGTGACGGCTCGGCCGACCTGTGTGCCGGGAAATATTCCACTGCAGGAAAATAAAACCCACAAGGAGATGTATTTTTGCTAATTTTGACACCATAATGAGCCTGAGTGAAGGTGAGAAAGTGGGTGTTGTTTGTTTTGTGTGTAACAAAAAAAAGACAAATTTTGACACCGTGGTTATTTCCAAACTATTTCTTATCAAGTATTTGTGGTCAGTTAATTTAATCACCCCTGTCTTTACGAAGGCCCTGATGAGCTCACATCAGCGTCGCATGGAGGAGTCACATTTCTCCTCTTCACAGCAAACATGCGAATCATGGTGCGGCAAACCTTGTTAATCTGCCTGTTTACAGTTTGTTGAGCGGTATCACACTATTCAGGGCACATGGGGAGAAGTGGAGCCTCTGCAGAGTTCTGTACAGTCCCGTGTCATTTGCTCCCTGCATGACAGAATATGCAAACCGCGCTTATTGGACGCAGCGACGGCTTCTTTCAGACTCGAGTGCGTTTGGCCATTTTGGACGGATGATTTGACAAAGGCCAGCAATTCTCGAGGTTGCCGCACAAATGCCCCCATTTAAGTATTTGGTTGACTTTATAAAGGCGCCACGCTCCCGCTGCTTCTGAGCAAATGTGGCGTGATCGTGTGCCATAACGTGAGTCTGTTTGCCTCGACCGCTGCGCTTTCAGCTGACCACGCGCCTGAAATGAAGGGACATTTAGGCTACATATGGAACAGAAGCGTTGTCGCATGGAGCTGTTGTTCAAACGCTTTGCCGAATGTGAAATTTCAGTTTGTTAGAGGTTGTTTTGCACTTCGAGCGTTGTGAATCCAGCTGTGTTAATACGCCCATTTTACACACCTGCAGTGGTGTGATGTGACACCGTTATATTAAAACAACCTGATCCATAAAAGAGATAATTATGGCGTGGGATGATTACTGTCACTGTTATGTTCAGGGACAGAAAGTAACACAGTGCATTTACTCAACGACTGCAGCGGCTCTGCCAGATCTGGATGTTTAACTATCGTCACAATCACGAGAACGAATACGTTGAATGTATAACTTTAATAAACAAGTATTTAAATGACTTTTGAAGTTTTGAATAAACGATTCCTCTGTGAAATCGTGGACTATCAGCTCCCAGAATCCCTCATACGTGGCCGCTCCCACGTATAAAAGGCTCGCCTTTCCATCATGGCTCCATAACACACCTACGTAGCCTTGGATTGGAAATAATGACGCCAAGTGCAGTGGCTGCAATAGAAATAAAGCTGCTAATGTTTTGAACATCCATCGCCATGGTTACTGTGATGTTATCACCACAGGAGAAGACGCAGAGGATCACTCAGTGGAAACACAGTTGTCTCGCAGTTGTGTTTTATGGACATTTCGAAACCATCACTTCAGTTCTGTGCAAATCTGTAAAGGAAACTCAATCCCGAAATGTCAGCAGATGCAGGAGGATACCAACCGTAATGTAAACGTGATCAGCACCGACCAACTGCCGTTATTTGACAAGTTGGGATGATAGTGTGTTTCTGTGTGTTGTCAGAGTCGTGTTGACTAATTAAGACCTGACCGTCTTTGCCTGGATGCACGTAAACCGTCCACGTGGAGAGGCTGAATACATTAATCCGAAACGAAATCTCAGAACCCTCCAGTTATGAGTTAACTTTAAAGAGGAAATCTTGGCCCTTTGAAACCTGATAAATTTGCTTGATTTCTTTCAAACACATTGGAAGAAGAAAATTACCTGACA
>NW_024617744.1:0-1255 GCF_008729295.1 Plectropomus leopardus | reverse complement strand
CAAAAACGGCCAATAACACCATAATAATGCATGTTGAAAAAATGACCAAAAAGGCAAGGCTATAGTATAGCTAAAATTGTCAACAATGACATGTCCCAAAAACATCTGAAAACCCCTCAAAACAGCATAAAATAGCGAGCCAATACATGCTATAGCATAGACTGTTGCAAAAAAGGCATAAAACACTATAATTATGCATGTTGAAAAAATGACCGAAAAGGCAAGGCTATAGTATAGCTAAAATTGTAAAGAATGACATGTCCCAAAAACAGCTTAAAACACCTCAAAATAGTACAAAATAGTGTGCAAAGACATGCCATAGCATAGACTGTTGCAAAAAAGGTCAATAACACTATAATAATGCATGTTGAAAAAATGACAGAAAAGGCAAGGCTATAGTATAGCTAAAATTGTCAAAAATGACATGTCCCAAAAACAGCTTAAAACACCTCAAAACAGCATAAAATAGCAAGCCAATACACGCCATAGCATAGAATGTTGCAAAAATGGCATAAAACACTACAATTATGCATGTTGAAAAAATGACCGAAAAGGCAAGGCTATAGTATAGCTAAAAATGTCAAAAATGATATGTCCCAAAAACTGCTGAAAACACTTCAAAACGGCACAAAATAGCGAGCCAAAACACGCCATAGCATTGGATGTTTCAAAAACAGCCAAAAACACCATAATAATGCATGTTGAAAAAATGACCGAAAAGGCAAGGCTATAGTATGGCAAAAAATATCAAAATATGACATGTCCCAAAAACAGCTGAAAACACCTAATAACAGCATAAAATAGAGAGCCAATACATGCTATAGCATAGACTGTTGCAAAAACGGCATAAAACACTATAAGTATGCATGTTGAAAAAATGACCGAAAAGGCAAGGCTATAGTATGGCAAAAAATGTTGAAAATGACATGTCCCAAAAACTGCTGAAAACATCACAAAGCAGCATAAAATGACTTGCAGAGACACGCCATAGCATAGGATGTTGCAAAAACAGCCAAAAAAAACATAATAATGCATGTTGAAAAAATGACCGAAAAGGCAAGGCTATAGTATGGCAAACAATGTTGAAAATGATATGTCCCAAAAACAGCTGAAAACACCTTAAAACAGCATAAACTAGCACGCCAAAACACACCATAGCATAGAATGTTGAAAAAACGGCATAAAACACTACAATTATGCATGTTGAAAAAATGACCGAAAAGGCAAGGCTATAGTATAGCTAAAAATGTCAAAA
>NW_024617743.1:0-2881 GCF_008729295.1 Plectropomus leopardus | reverse complement strand
AAAAATCTTTGGAAGTTTTGGAAAAGTCATGGAATTTTGTTGTGTGTCCATGCGATGTTACATAAGGTCAAAATATTTTCTGTTGCTGTCAATGCGATGTAGAGCTATTACGCGTCGCTGTGACCTTTTTTTGTTTGTTTGTTTTTTACCATCACATACGTTTCTTCATTTTCTTCCTGCGTTCCATCTCCCCATAATCAGCTGGAAGTATGTTTGCAGTGGTGGGTGAGGAGGTGTGCAGCAGAGTTTTGGATATATTGAAGTTTATTGAGAACTTTGGAAGATGTACTGTAGATGATGCTATTGCAGTAGTTAAGTCTGGATGTGATAAAGGAGTGGATAAGGGTTTCAGAAGCAGAGAAAGGGAGTAATGGATGAATGCGGGCTATGTTTTTCAGGGTGAAAGAAGGCGGTTCTAGTGAGCTGGGTGACATGTTGTTCAAAGGTGAGGTGACTTTCAAATATGATACCAAAGTTATGGATATGATGGGAGAGTGATAAGAAAAAACATGTATCATGAGTCCTGGAAAGTCATGGAAAGGTTTTGAAATTTTGTCCGTCAAACTGTGTTGAAACCCTGTATATTGGCTGTTATTGTAAAGTATTTATATAAACACCAAGGCCTATTCCATCATGTATTTGTGTACATGATAGACCTTTATTTGTCCATCTTTGTTGCCCTAGTTCCAAGCTGTTGTGTCTATTTAATGTGACATTTAGAGCAATGCAAAAATCGAGTCAGATTCCTTGAATGTGTGCACACACTTGGCCATAAAAGTGATAATGCTTCAGATTTCACTCAGTATTAGGACAAATAAGTAAGTCTTGTATATGAATGAAAGGCTTAAGGTACCGAACAGCACATACTACAGACTTCACTCATTTGATCTATTTATCTATTAACTGAACAACATTGTGACTTATTCAAAAATGCAAAAAAGATCTCAATATGTGTTGGATTTATGGTGATTTTGAAACAGAAAAGGAACAAATCCTCATACATCCAAAAGTGTAACCAGCAAATGTTTGGGATTTTTACTTGATGAATAAATAAAATAATTAAATACACCCCTTTCAGTAGAGGACTGTCAACGCCTGCATGAAGCTCAAGCTAAATAAAGGCCATGTCTCTGTGGATTGTCATCTAATAATCAAATTTCCTTTTTTTAATTTGGTTTGGGTCAGGAGGGGAGCGTGGCCTGGCGGGTCATGTGCTGGCTGCGTGTTATCTGGCACACGTTACCGTGGCCTAGTCTATGGTTGGACTAAGCTGACCTTGTCTGGCAGGGGTATTAACTTGTTGTCAATCTTCCGGGCCTCCTTATCTCTAGACTGTTCTCAGAAACAGAGAGACATCTGAAGTAATGTAGTTAGTGCTTTTTTGTCCATGAGTACACAGGCTGTTATAGCAGGTCAATGAGCTGTGCCTGTTTTTCACTGAAGTGAAATGCACTGAAAATAGGCCAATAATAGTCCTCTTTAAAGGCTCTCACTCAGATATACTATATATGTGAAAGAGCACATTAGTCCAGTTTCAGCTGCTCTGCACTGGCTTCCTGCAACATTTTTGATTTTAAGGTCCTTCTCCTCACATACAAAGCCCTTAATGGGCTAGGACCAAGTTACATCGCTAACTCTCTTGTTCCTTACTCACCTTCACGAACACTGCGATCATCTGCAGCTAGTTTATTGAAGGTTCCCAAAAACAGCCAAAAGAAAACTGGGGATGCAGCGTTTGTGGGTTACACCCCAAAACCTTGCTAAATATTTTTAAAAGAAAACAAAAAAATTTATCTTTTTAAGTTAGCCTTTAACTAGCCTTTAAGTGGCTTTAACTTGCGTACTGCTGCACATCTTTAAGATGTTGTATTTTCCTTAATTCTATGCATTTTATATACTCTATTTGCTTATTTTCAAATGATGTCATTGGGTTTTATTTCATTTATTTTATTTTCCATTTTATGTTATGCATTCTGTGAACTTAAGTTTTATCCTTATTTTATCTTACTTTTACTAGTATTATCAAGTGGATTTATCCATTTGAAGATGCATTCTATGTATTCTATTCTGATCTTATCTTATTTTTACATGCAGGTTTTATTATGTCTTTTTGTTTTTTATGTCTTTTGTGAAGCACTTGGTCCATGTAATTTCTTTCTTGTAAAGCATGTTGCATTTCTTGTATGAAAGGTGCTGTACAAAAAAAGTTTATAATTATTATCATCATTATTATATACTGCTCTGTCATACAATACATGTTTTTCCATATTTCAAAGGTCTTTTCTGGAATCAGAATGAGTAGTTATTGCAATTTAAAACCCTGTTTTGGCCGTTATAGAAAGGCATAACATTGTATTTACCACCACTACTGTGGAGTCAGAGATTACAATCATTGTGGAGCTCGCAGCCTTACAACAAGGCCCAACAGCTCTTTAAATCCTATTTACGCTGTCTTTCATTTCCTAATGCCCATTTATGTCTTATGTAAAGCTTTTAGAGTCACCTTGTTGTTCTGAAAAAGTACTCCACAAATAAACTTGCTTTACCATATTACATAGCCACTGAAGTTCAACCCTTACGGACTGTTTGGCGCATTTTACGTGCTTTTCATTATTTATTTTTTGATAATTTTGGCTGTGTTCATGCATATGCCATACATTTTGGCAAGATTTTGTATTTTTGTTTAATCTTGGAATTTGCAGTTCAGCTCCTACAATAAGTCTAAAGTACACTGTGGAAACTAAATTGTTACATTCATACTGTTAAGTGCAAAAAATTCTCCATTGAAACCCATTCAAGCAGCAATTTTAGATCCTGCAGCCACCAAAGCATAAAACATGCATTGTATTATTTCTGTGTGTCATTCTGACTGTCATCAGCA
>NW_024617742.1:0-1433 GCF_008729295.1 Plectropomus leopardus | reverse complement strand
CACACACACACACACACACACACACACACACACACACACACACACCCTGTCCCTCATTAGCAGTCAGGATGGCTGCTGTCCTCGTGTCAGGAAGAAGACAAGGAAAGGAGGGCAAGGAGAGGCAGGAGGAGAGACATGAATTAGGGAGGAAAAGCAGACAGGAGAGAAGATGTATTTCTCGGTTAAAAACATCCGCCAAGGTTGTTGCCATAGCATTTGTTGCTTCGTTACACGTTCTCATCACTTTGCTCTGGAGTGTTTCGGACAAGTATTCCGCAGTTTGAGCATACAGCACACATCTGAGCAACATGATGGCTTTTAATGAGTCTGATTTATATTCAGCGTCTTAGCAGGGAGCTTATAAAACCAGGAAGGAGGCAGCTCGATAAAGCACTACATGAGCTGTTGTAGCTTCTATCCAATCATGACCCTACGTAGCATTGATCAAGGTTAGATTGAGGGCACTGTGAGTGTTTTTGTGTGTGTGTGTATAATCGACCCAGTTTGCTGCAGCCTTGTTAAAAAATACAGCAGCCAACAGATCAGGTGTAAAAAAGACACAGAGATGGATAATCACCTTGTATCTGTGTTGCAAAATCTCCACGATGATGTTGTACATCTTGAATAAAAAAACCCTTCTGTCCGTGCACTGAAAAACACACACATTGTATCAATGATGTGGCCAATGATCCAAGGATGTGTCTCATGCCTGGACTACCAATGAGGTTTTTTCTTCCTGTTATCTCTTATATCTAAGCAAATGCAAAAGGCTTCATCCTGAGGTGTTTGCTGTGCTGCGCCTGTGAGTGTGTGACCGCTGTCTGCTGCTCATGTTCATGCATGCATGTCTTGGTGGCCGGGGGAAGGGCGTGCTTTGCATTTTAACATCCCTTGCTGGCGACGTCTGCAAAGGCTTTTCTCTCTTCCTATTCTTTGATTTTCCCTCGCAGTCCCCGTCTGGAGCTATCAGTTACTTTATCTATCTAATTGTCCTTTGGGAGATCACCTTGCGTCAAATCCACACATACACTGAGGCACAGGTGATTCAGGCGGGAACTTTATGGAGGCTCACACAGCTTATCCTACCTGAGAAGAGCTCATTCAGAATCAATGCTGGAACTGTTGCCCGTGGACAGCAGTCGGAATTGATTGATTGATTAATCAAGGCCGAGCCAGGATGCACATGCGTGTACACATGCACAGACGAGGCAAGTTAATCCACACCAGAAAGCTGTCTGGTTTCACAGAGAACTGGCTTCTACTGAAATAGGCTAAAAATACATTTTTCCCACATGCACTGTGCCATATAAAATATTTATAGTGAGCCCCAGTCTGCTAAGAATGGTAAAGATGCTACAGAGAGAGAGAGAGAGAGAGAGAGAGAGTGAGAGAGAGAGAGAGAGAGAGAGACAGAGAGACAGAGAGAGAGAGAG
>NW_024617741.1:0-4179 GCF_008729295.1 Plectropomus leopardus | reverse complement strand
ACTGACACATGAAAAAAATGCAACATTTCAAATGATCTAACATGATTATACATAGGAGTAAAACCCTGAATAGAAGAAGTAAATTCCACAGCAGAGATCCAAACTGGTGCATCAGATCCGCCTGATGTCAGAGTCATCAGTGCAGACATGTAAATTCGGAGCGCGCTCATTCAGTCCAGTCCAGCCAGTGGCCTGTTCCTCCAGACCCCTGCATGCTGTCCTCTCTGCCTCACATTACAACCCCTAATTCGGGAAATTAAGATGGCCTTTGTGTGATATTTCTCAGTCTTTCTTCCTTCCCATGCCAATCAAAGACAAGCTGCCTAGTTCAAAGCTACATCTGATGCTCCGAGGTGCCATTTCTTTTCAATCAAAGGCCAACAAGGTCCCGCAATCAACAACTCAGGTGTTAATTAACATCCAAAGCATTTGCATTTGAAAGCAGTCCAATTTATAGGCCATCCCCTTCCATTTGTGAAACATGAAATCCCCTGTGCTGCAGAAAGTGCTGTTTGTAGAAGTTTAAATGCTTATATGAGTCAAATATTACAGGAGAAAGACTGGCTTTTTTTCACCCTGTTTTCTTTGCACATTAAATCTCAGCTGATTGTCATTCAGAGTCTCCCTGGGATCCAGGCGGAGCTGCTCCAAAGAGTCAATATTGAACTTGTGTTGGTGGTCAGCGCAAATTCCTCATTATTCACATCAGGCTGCATTGTCACCCACTTCCTGATCTGCTGCTGCCTGCTTTATCTTAATATCAAATATTTGGAGACATGAGTAGTTTGCACCTTAATGGCCCATACAAACCTCTTTTTTTCTCTTTTTTTTCCCCTTTCACCAGAGTCTGCATCCATCTGTGGAGGCGGCAGCCAGTAATCACTGCTGAGTGTGTCAGAGGAGAAAAGTGCTAGACCTGTGCAGGGACAATACAATTATTACTCAAAGGCCTCCACATGTAGACAAAGTACAGGACAGTCTGATTGCATTTCACACAGCTAATGACGGCCAATCAGCGCACAGACTGACGGTTTAATCCCAGCGGAGACTTAACCCAATAGGATCAGACATGATTAGATAGGACTAACAATAAATATTTTCATTAACTTTTAACTGATCAACATCGGAGAGATGTTTAATGTGCAGGGTGCATGAATAAACCCGATCAGACACTTAAAAACACATCAAATATAAAAAGAATACAGAAGGTTGTATTGGCTCTAGTGGATGATCATTTCTATGGGTGCAAAGTCACTAAATAAAAATGTTCTGCTGTCTACTAATAGTAGAAATTAATAACTACATTTGCATGGGAAATGACCAAAAGCTAACCAAAACAAATACCTAAAAAGGACAGCTGCAGTGACCTACAGAAATCCCCCGGTGTGTGTGTGTGTATGTGTGTGTGTGTGTATGAAGGCTCTTTGTACAGCAGAGGGCGCTCTGGTGACATTATAAACAGATATAATGTTTTAAAGGGAACATCAACCCAAAAAGGAATATTACCATTGTGTAATTTGGGATATAAAAGACACAATTATGTAATACATACATACATGCAAACATACATACGTAATGTAATAATACATTTCCAAGCACGAAACTCATATCAATACTTCACATTATTTTGTAAAAAAAATTTTGATAATTAAAAAAAAAATTTTTATTTTTTTTTACTCGGGACAACTTATTACTGCACCATATCTCAGCTATACTAAGACCTATTTGTTTATCTATTTTTGCCTATCTGTATTTGTTTTTCATTTTTATAAACTTTTAATTGGGTTCATTACTTTCTATATTTTTTTTTTAATGAATTTATTCCCCTTTCAAAATATTGTCTGCATTAAAAAGACAAAACAAACATCATTTATATTTCCTATGTTACTGGATTACATGGGAATGTCTTGTTGTTGTTGTTGTTGTTGTTTATGTTGTTGTTACCTGGCATCCTGTGTCAGGTTATATATCCTTTTAAAATCGCTCTTGCATTTATTTAAAGCATCCATCCATTATTTACTGTAAAAACATCATCATGTTGTTTCACAAAAAACTCCAAACTTACTCCAAATTTTTTAGTTTATTATTATAATTTAGTTTATTTTAAATGTATTTTAATCGCTATTTATTATATCCATTGTTGATAATATTGATTGTTTTACTCTCAAGTAATTGTTTGTTGTTTTTTAAGTACATTGCAATTTCCCAGAGCCTTGGCTTGTCCAATCCCAAAGATTCAGAATTTACCTCATAGCCTAGGAAACCGGTAAATATTCATTATATGTATTAATTATATATAAACTGATGATAGGATATATGATGGTAAGTGGTGGTTAAGTGACACTGCAATAATTCAAGAGGTGCACTAACAAAACTACCAAAAGCTCATTGGTCTCAAAGAGGGGTGATACAGAGATTATAATGTATCAGTTTTAACAAAAATACCCGAATAGTGGAAAGTCACACAAAGTAAATCCCAGAGACCAACATAAAGATGAGAAAATATAATTCGTATTCATATTATAATCTGAACTACATGAAAACACAATACAAGAGATATCATGAATGTGAATTCAATTTTAGAGTGGATTTTCCCTTTAATAAGGAGAATTGGTTGTGCAGAGCCACACAGATGTTTCTGTTGCTTTTGCAGAATATTTTTCCAACAATCAATCATCAGCGGGTGGTTTCGCATTGTAAAAAAATACATCAACTGTTTTTGATAAACAGTGCTGCCAAAGCTGAATGCTTCATATTGCGTTCGGCTACCATCGAAATGTATTCTGTTGCGCACATCTTTTTATACTAAGTGATGTGTGTCTGTTTGTGTGTGTGTGTGTGTGTGTGTGTGTGCACATTTCATGCTCTTTTGTGCCTTTTCTTCTCCCTGACACTGCAGAGGCCTGCAGCAATAATCAGTGTGAATAGTTTCTGAAATATACATGTGCATGACTTTATGTTGGTGTTTGCTGGTGTGTGGTATAAAGACACACAAACACACACACACACACACACACACAAACACACGGGGCTTCTGTCTGTCTCCTCACCACTGTAGACTCAGTTGCTATGCAGGCCGTTAATCATTAATAGATGTACTTTGAGCTGCGATAAGCACCTCACTTCAAACGGATGGGACAATGATGGTTCAGATTAACACACTGTGGCTAACAGAGCTGGGTGATACTGGGAAATACCACTTTTCACTCAGCACTTTCATAGTGGTTTATGGGATGGCATTTAGGGCGGGGCAGTTACTGTGCTCATACAGTACGTCGTCAGCTGTAATGAGAGTATGACGGCCACTCCAACAGGATTATTTGAACAGACAAATAAGTGCAAATAAGTAACCACCTGCACTAATAACTGTGTGTGTGTGTGTGTGTGTGTGTGTGTGTGTGTGTGTGTGACTGACCCACCCTAATGATCTGTGCTTAATTCTCATTTAGGGAGCTGTGCATATTAACCCTTTGAAACTTGGAGCGACATCACTTTTCTTGTGCTGCTTACAGACGCCTTTCACAGGTATTTAAACCCGTAGCAAATGGTTTGATTTCTTTCGAAAACATGGAACAAAAAGGCAGCGAGCAACTTGGTGAGAAATGTTCCACAAATGGTAAGAAATTAGTAGATTTAGAGAATTATTTTCAACAAACTTAGGGAAAAATGTCAAGGGAAAAATAAAATTAGAAAAGCAAGGTAAAAACTACATTTACAGTGCTCATAATTATCCATCTAAAATTATTATTTTTTTAAATGTTATATTTTTTGAAATTTCCTTTTTTTTCATCTTCCTTTTTCTTTTTCCTAACTAATTTTCAAGTCATTTTCTTGTACTTCTTACTAATTATTTAGCTAATGTTGGGGTCATTTATTCTTTTTTATTGCAGTCTTCCAGCGTTTTTGAAAGAAATCAAGTCAATTCGCTCATGTTTCAAAGGGTTAAAGGTGTCAAAGGTCAGAACATACAACTGTAACCTATGAACCTGTTCATCTCAGAGAGTTTGCTGTCAGCGTTGAGCTTTTCTCGCCATGAGAACAGACAACGGGGCAGAAAATCACTCACTTGGCACACTTTTAATACTAAGACTTGAGGAGAGCATGGGTGGATCTTAACTCAATGGGTCATTCAGCGGCGACTGAATGAAATATTCTTTAAAAAGGGCAAAATAATGCATA
>NW_024617740.1:0-1663 GCF_008729295.1 Plectropomus leopardus | reverse complement strand
CAGTAGTATTTTTGTGTCGTACAGTAGTATTTTTGTGTCGTACAGTACTACTCTACAGCTCTACAGTATTGTCAGAATGACGCAGAGCGGATGGTCGTCAGGTAGGTTTGCTAACGCCTCAGTGAGCTAACGTGTAGTGTTAGTGTTTCCGTAGTGACACAGGTGACAAATTTGACGTTTTTTAGGTGACGCTATTAAAGTTTTTTTCTATCAAACTTTTTTAAGCCAAACCACGATGATTCTTTGAACGTATTCATGTGCGTTTTTTGCCTAAACTTCAGGAAGTGAACCTAAAAATAAAGTGTTTTAAGCCAAGGTCTGAGTTTAATCTGAAAAGAGACTGTGAGCAGTAACCGCTTCCTGTTATGAGTGGAGTTTATTTTGAAAGGCACGGGGTAACGAGCACATGTTGGGTCCAGAAGTGAAGCTGGAGGTGAAGTGAAGGCGCCATTTTTCGTTTGAGCGTTCGAATGTGTCGGCTAATTCTTCGCAGAAACATTTGAAATAAAGGACGCTTCGATCATTTCAACACAAACTTTTATCTCAGCCAATGACTGAAGTACGTCTCCCAGTCTGGACACACAGGAACCAGAGCGACCAGTGGAAACACTTCAGAATAAAATGAGAAAAGTTTGACAATCAGAAGTGATGTGGACATGCTGATACGATTCAGCGCTACGTCTTTGTCTCTGAATAAACGTCCATCAAACAGAATCACTGCAGACGGAGAAAATGTCTTCATGGAAAAACACTTTTCTGTCACCAAAAGCAGGAAACGTCTCTGATTCTTCTGTGACCCTCAACAGTTCAACAATCCACAAAACTACACACACACCAGGAGACACAAAGACACTGTCCTAAAGTCCTCACCTGTTCCAGATGAGACACTTTACCTGTGTGTCTCTGTCTCTCTGTCTCAGTAAAAGTTGGGTTGTGGATGATGAAACTCACCAATCAGCAGACTGCAGGTTCTGTTTTCTTCATCTGTCTCTCTTCACTCTGTACGTCTCTGTCTCTGTCTGTCTCTCTTCACTCTGTACGTCTCTGTCTCTGTCTGTCTCTCTTCACTCTGTACGTCTCTGTCTCTGTCTGTCTCTGTTCACTCTGGACGTCTCTTTCTCTCTCTGTGGACACTTTTCCACTGAGGGACTCATTGACTCCTCCTCTCCCTCCTCCTCCTCTCCACTCCTCCCTCCTCCTCCTCCTCCTCTAGATTACAGTGGAAGTAAAAATGACATTTAAGAGAGAAAAGATTTGATCTGATTTTAAAAGCACCGTTATTTTCACGGAGCCTCCTGCTCTCAGCTGTCTCCTCAAAAAAAAGTTACAAACCAGAGATTAAAAAAAAGCAGCGAAGTCCAGCAAAGACACAATAAGTCAAAGCTCATCAGAAAGACATCAAAAGACATCAGAAAGACATCAAAAGACAAAAAGACATCAAAAGACATCAAAAGACACCAAAAGCTGACCACCAAAGAGTTCTCCTGAACCGAACAGAGCACCTCCAGATATCAGCAAGTCTCAGTCCTGTTAGTCCAGCTGTAAAAACCAAAATCCACACTGCCAGCATCCCCTTTAGCACCTGAACCTCATCCTGTGACCCTTTACCTCAGTCCTAAACCCAGTCGTGTACCTGTATAAACCCAGCCCTGTACCTGTATAA
>NW_024617739.1:0-1799 GCF_008729295.1 Plectropomus leopardus | reverse complement strand
AAAAATGTCAAAACTTGACGTCATGGGCTGAAAACAACAAAGAATAGCATGTCTAGACACGTCATAGCATAGCATGTTAAAAAAGCAGCCAAAATCATCATAATAAAACATGTCAAAAACATGGCTGAAAACATCATAGTATAGTATGTCGAAAGATGTCTTTTTGGGTAGTTTTTTCTATATTATGATGTTTTTGGCTTTGTTTTCATTATTTCGACATGCTATACATCACAGGTCCTGACATGCTATTCTGTGTTGTTTTCAGCCGTTTATTTTGACATGTCATATTTTGACATTTTTCGACATATTATACTATGTTGCTGTGGGTCGTTTTTTCGACATGCTATATTATAACGTTTTGGGGGATTATTTCGACGCGCTATACTATGACAGGTCTAAACACGCTATTCTATGTTGTTTTTGGCTGTTTTGTTGACATGCTATATTATGGATTTTTTGACCATTATTTTGACATACCCAGGAGGCAAAGGGGTTTATACAGACATGGAGTGTTGGAAAAGGTTCTGCACCAGAAATGGCATCTAGGACATGCGAGGATCTCAACCTGGGTGGACAACTTGTTCAAAAAGCTACTGGAAAGCGACAGGCAGCGATAATTGCAACTGACCGCCACGATTTCTGCACCACCCTTTAATTGAAGGTATTCTGTGTTTTAGGTCAATCCAAACTTTAGTTCAACTTATCTGAGAGTTCAAATGTTATGGTGATAATGCCATATAAATACCCTGCTATTAATTGTGCAATTCAATGTTTCAATTCTTTGTTTTATGTTGATAATGACAGAAATTTCCTGGAAACACAATGTTTACTTCACTTTAATACTTTCTTCTTGGGAATTACCTACAGATTGATATTGCCCATCAGCAGATATGACTCATCATGTCAAAATTTGACTTTTTTCGAAATACTACTATTGCATTTTTGGCCAGTTTCCTGACAGGGTAAATTATAAGATTGTCTAACTTTTTTGGCCTACATCTCCACATTGTATACTATGGAATGTGTCTGCTAACTATTTTATGTTGTTTTTAGCCATTTTTAAGAGCGGCCAAAATTTGACTTTTTTCGACATACTATACTATGGCTGTTTAGGCCATTTTTTTGACATGATAAATTATGAGGATTTATGCCTTTTTTAGCCATTATTCCTACTTAATATATGATGACGTGTCTCTACAAGCTATTATATGTTTTTTGAGCCATTTTTAGGAGCAGTCGTTTTTGGCCATTCTTTTGACATGCTAAGTTATTGTTTGTTATAGTTTTTTGGCCTTTTCTGGCCTTTATTCCCACTTTGTGCACTATGACACATCTCTACAAGTTATTCTATGTGGTTTTCAGCCATTTGAAGGAGGGGTCCTAATTTGACTCTTCGCCATACTGTAGTATTTCCTTTTGGGCCATTTTTTGGACATGCTCAATCATGAGGTTTTTGGCCTTTTTTGTTCTTTGTTCCCACTTTATATGGTATTACACGTCTCCACAAGTTATTCTAATGGTTTTCAGACAATTTTAGGAGGGGTCAAAATTTGACGTTTTCGTCATACTATACTATTGCCTTTCTTGGCCATTTTTTGGACATGCTCAATCATTAGGTTTTTGGCCTTTTTTGTTGTTTAGTCCCGCTTTGTACACTATTATACATCTATATAAGTTATTCTAAGTGATTTTCAGCCATTTTAAGGAGGGGTCAGAATTTAACTTTTTTCGCCATACTATACTATTGCCTTTTGGGCCATTTTTCAAACATGCTAAATTGTAATGTTTTTGCCTTTATT
>NW_024617738.1:0-1743 GCF_008729295.1 Plectropomus leopardus | reverse complement strand
GGGGGCCCCCAGACGTACGACATCGGCTACTGCAACGGTTCACTCTCCTTGGGGCGTCTGGCACCGGGCTGCCAGTGCCCTCTACTGCTTACCCTCGAAGCCTGCATCCGCATTGTTCCCTGGGGGGGGTTTCCTTTCTCATCCGTTGCCTGTCGCTTCTTCCGTCCCGTCGCTCATGGCCTCCGTCTCTCTCGTTGCGCCCAGCTCTGGTTCTGGCTCCATCTGCTCGGCGATTGGAATGTTCCCTTCTTTATGACGATCACCTGTCTCATCCTCATGACATCAACCTTTTTGATGACGCGGCTCCGTCTGCCGGTTTTGGGGTTTTTTTACGATGAAAGTTGGTTCGTAGGCAAATGGCCCCAAGAGTTGGAAGGAGACTGCCAGGTCACTTTATCTGCTCTCTTTGAGATCTACCCCATCATCGTCGCCACCATGTTATGGGGCCATGAATGGAGTCGCCTATCTGTCCTCATCTACTCAGACAATCTCGCAGTAGTTTGACATCATAAATAAAGAAGTTCAGAAGCTTGGCTCCTCATGTAGACGCACACCCGACTCCGGTTCCTCCATATTCGACCTTGTCTTCAACATCTAAACCCAGCTTTCATGCCCCTGATCTGGAATCTCAGAGCACCATCATCAATAGCCTGTCCCCATGCAACTCTCTCTCCATATCAGTCGGCTTGGAATTGTTTCCACAACTTTCAGGACATGCATAACATCACTTTTCCTTCATTTGATCTCATCACCTTAACCTGCTTCATCACCCACGCCCATTCTGTCTTGGGAATTTAAAACCCAGACAATCAAAGTCTACCTCAGCGGCATTTCGTTCATCTCTAAACTCCTAACCGTTAGTCATGGCCAGCTCATGGTCATCCCCAGATCACCTCACTGTTCAGAGGCCTCTCACGCTAAGAACCAGCCCAAAATCCTCGTAGACTCCCATTAACCAGGGATCTGCTGTCACGCTGTATCCACACCATCCGCTCCAGATACAGCATACCTCACGTCAACCAAACTCTAGAGGCAATGTTCATTCTCGCCTTCTTCCGTTTCCTCAGATGCTCAGAATTCACTGCTTCGACCCTTCGATACGATCCACGTCGGCACGCCTGCCTCTCTGACCTTTTTTCTCTAACGACACCATAGTTATTTTTAAAAAGAACCAAAACCAACTAATCTAGCCAACCCACTCCCGTCTTCTACTTTAACATTCAATCAGTTCTAAACGCCTTCCTTATTCTCTCCAATTACTTACATTTCCGGACGTCACAAAGCAAATCCCAAGATGACCCTCTGTTTGCATCTGAATCCGGCCAGGTGGTTACCGGCTTCTGGTTCCACCAACACTTCCGTCAGGTCCCGTCATTGTCAGGCATCTCTCCCATGAATTACTCCGGACATCCTTTCAGAATCGGAGCTGCCACCTCGGCTTCCCGCAGCGGTATACCGGAGCACTTTATTCAGATCATGGGCAGATGGTCCTCCCAAGCTTATCACCGTTACGTTCGTTCCAACCAAAGAGATCTCAAATCGGCTTTTTCCTCTCTCATATAATGCACGCTTTTGGGGGTCTGTCGTGCCCGGGAGCCACGGGGTGAAAGATGAATTTAAATTCTGAATTCATCATTATATCTGTTGATTCAGTAAAATTACTCCTCACACTGTTAAACATTTTCCAAAACTAAAGTATAGACTCCAGTGTTTATTTTATTGGCTGAAACATAAGAAGTGTGT
>NW_024617737.1:0-4741 GCF_008729295.1 Plectropomus leopardus | reverse complement strand
GGGTTTCTTGCAGAGGCAACATAACTATAAGAGCCAAATAATAATGCTTGGGGCCAGACCCAGCCAAGCTTTAAAAGTGATCAGTAAAATCTTAAAATCAATTCTAAAATGAACAGGGACCCAATGGAGGGAAGCAAGGACTGGGGTGATGTGATGTTGTCTGTTAAAACCTGTGAGAAGCCAAGCTGCTACATTCTGAACTAGTTGGAGGTGAAGAAGTGATTTTTGATTAACACTGAAGAGGAGATTACAGTAATCTAGTCTGGAAAAGATGAATGTATGAATTACTTTTTCCAGGTCTGACTGAGAGCATTGATTTAATTTTGTAGATGGATCCTAATTGGAAGAGGGAGGACTGTACTACTTTTTTGACATATGGCTGAAAGGTCAGATTTGAATCAAATGTTACTCCTAGGTTTCTGGCATTGATCTTCAGATTTGTGGAAAGGGGACCAAGGGCATCCACAATGTGGTTGGTAAGGTTTTGGGTGAGAACAGTATGACTTCTGATTTTAAGTTATTCAGTTCAAGGTGATTTTGTGCCATCCAACAGTTGACATCTTTAAGGCATTCTTTAGCAGCAGCTAGGCCTCTCGGGCTATCTGGTCTCAGCAGGAGGTCTATCTGTGTGTCATATGTTGACTTGAGGAGCCGCAGATTGAAGCGCCAACTTTTCAATTAGAGGAAAACCTGCTCTACCTCTGAGCCACAGCCGCCTCATGAAAGAGTAAATCAACTCCCAACTGCATTTTCTTGGTGTGCTGATCCAACTTTGAGAAATTCGACCTAGTACATGTTAACATGTGTTTATGTAAACATACTGAGAGTCTGTATGTGTGTGTGAATGTTTATCTGATGAGTAGGTGGCACCTTGTACACTAGCCTTGGCCAGTATTGTACTTGAATGAATATTGTCAAGGAAATGACAGGAAATTAATTGATTGGTTCACACTTTTGAAATAACTTTTCCTCTTTTGGCTTAGGTTAAAAGTATCAAGAATTTTCAAGTCAAAAGGCTCAAGTCCAAGTGAAGTCACAAGTCATTGGCATTGAAGTTTAAGTCTTTTCTGATTTTGTTGAATTGAATTTCAGTCATTGAATTTGTGACTCAAGTCTAACCTGAGTCCAAGTAATGTGACTTGAGTCCATACCTCCGATGTGTCTGTGAATGGGTGAATGGTGCTTGTGTTGTTAAGTGCTTTAGGCAGTCCAGACTACAAAAGAAGGATATAAATGCAGTAGGTTTATGTAATATATCATACCTTCAAACCTTTCCTAAATTTCACCAGGGTAAACAGTATATGACAGTGTAAGTGAATGGCACTAACGCCCTCCCTGATGGCGAGTGTGCTACTTACTCTCAGCTTTTCAGACTAATAAATACCCAATTGAAACCCACAAAATGTTAAGAGAAGTAATATCCTCATGCCTATTTTCATTATTATACACAGAATTACAACTACACACATTTTAAATTATTTCCCTCTGTCACAGAAGTCACACTTCAGTTAACTCGACAGAAACAAAATAACACTCACCTAAACCATCTTGGTTACCATTGTTAGTAATCTAATTAGTAAGTACACTGTTCCAACAATCACCAACTCCAGTTTGGTCAAAATAAATCTTTAATTCAATAAGTTAGATGTAAGACACATGCCGTTTTTCCATACAGTCCCTCTCTGCCTGCTGGCCACCGGCTGTTTACAGTCTTGTAACTTCTCCATCTACCATTAGGTATTGCAGTTTCTTTCAGTTCAGCTGCCTGTTTTCAACCAGACCGGAGACTGAGCTCTGGTGGTGCTCCACATACAGTCAGTATTGAAGACAGTATTGGAAAAACATACCCCCAGGATTTCTAAATACCCTGGTATACCATACAATCCTGATACTGCCCATGGTTAATATGCAGCCCATTTACCGTTAAGTACTTACTTTAGCTGTCTTAAAATGCATAAGTAGACATACAAGAAAAGAAGATCATTAGCAACCTAGAAATGTCCACAACCAGAATTTATGGTTTTCTTGTTTACTTTTATAAAGCCTTTTATATCAGCTAGTACAAGGAAACATGTTAAACATCACCAGTCCATAAAAGATGACTTTTAATGATCTGCTGGTTTTAACCACTGAAAAACTGGTTCCCAATGAAGTGACTGAATATCTCCTGTCCTACAGCTTTGCTTACTGTCAGTGTCACTCACTTTCCTTTTTCACCCTTTTCAACCACTCCCATCCCACCTCCCACAGATGATGATGTGGACCTGGAGCAGCTGGTGAATGACATGAATTCCTCCATGGAGAGTGTGTACTCTACGCAGGCAGACACTGCGCTGCTCCTGAACAACGGCCATGCGCACCCTTCACACCACCACCACATACACCCTGCCTACACGGGACATGGCCAGGCCCACCGTCGTCACACCCCGCCCCTGCCTCCTTCCTCCCCCTCCAGGGAGAGGCTGCGGCACTCTCAGCCGATGCACATCCAGGCCGTCAGGTAAACACACTTTACCTGCCCTCTGTATCAGTTTCTCTGTTTTATATTCACACACAGTCAGCTGGAAGCACTGTCCTCACAAAAGTAGCATTGCTTGAGGAAAAACACGTTTGTCCTTGGCTCTGCATGCTTTTGTTGGCCTATTTGCATCAGAAACTTTCAATGTAAATTTTTGAAATGCAAGCTGCAGAGGCGCCCCCAGATTTTTTTCATAGGGGTGGCCAGATGGGGCCAGTGAAAATCTTAGGGCGGCACCCAGAACCAATGGACAAAACTGTATTTCAGGTATTCTATCATGTTGTTGAAGTATCTAGGCATATTGAAAACTATCAGTACAAAGAGTTAAGGAATCACCTACGGATACTACTTTGGTTTCTTTTTTTACAGTTAATATACTATCCGATGTGCATTGACTAATTCTGGTACAGTTTTTGAGTTTTACAGCAATCCTGTTTTAATGTATCATGTATAGGCAATTCATTGTTCTTTGAAGCTGGTTGTCCTTTTCCTTGAAAAAGACATATATACATCTTTAATATAAAGGAGAACATTGGTTGTAAGGATCAAAACATTTACTGGGAACAAGCCCTATCCAGTTTAGGGGAGACTCTTGGGTACCCATTTTCCCATTTTCATGCAGATATCTGGAGGTGAGAGTTCAAGGGATCCGTTTGAAAATCTCCGTGCCAGTTGTTCCTTCCCCAAAATTTAGTCTAATTTTGGCCTCTTTTCTTACAAGTTGCATGGCAATGTACCAATGGTCTGACATGTCCACAGTCCAGCCAGGTGGCCAATCTTGGCCCTCAAACAGATTTTAGACATGCACCAACCAGGAACTATACAAGCAGATTCATAAAAAAGACGATATACAAGCAAATAAAAGAAGCAAAAAAAGGTAAAGTTGACAGCACATATTGCATGAAGCAGTTTGCCTCCAGTTTTTTTACATTATTTAATCTGGACCTCATTCAAAAAAGTTAAGATATCCTTGGTTTAGCTTTTCTAGTTTTACAAGGTACCACTACTAAAGTGCAGGGGCCAGTTGTTTTTGTTGTTTTTTTTATCTTAATGTGCTCATTTGCTTTCCTTGTTATTGGTCTCCAAACAGATTATTGCTCTGTTTAGCAGGTGTATCGCAGTCCCTGTTTGGTCCAAGATAGCTAAATGCTAACCGCTGTTAGCAGGTACGTGTATTTGATTTTCAATAACGCCAAATTGTAATAGCCAAACTTTAAATTGTTAGTGATATTCAATAATATTCAGGAGGGCTAACTTTAGATAATGTTTCCCATAGTTGTCAGGAGTTAACATAATTGCCAAATTATTATAAATCTTGAAATTTATAACTTACAGAGACTTGTTACTTTGTTTGTCAATGAACTAAGTTAGCGTTTTCCCTTTGTTTAGCTATTGTTAGCCAGCTATAGCTATATCAGTTGAGGTATCGTACATTAATTTGGACCGTCAACTGTTGGTGAGTGATAGTAACAGCCTCTCAACTGTAATCATTGTAATGGCTTGTTTATGTGCAAGCTACTTAATGTAAGACGACCAACCTTAGTACGAATGTAAGTCATTGGGACATACTGCAAGGCATTAAAACATGTAGATGCAGCAGCCTGTAGCTCCTCAAATCCTTGCTCTATTTTGCTCTATTTTTCTACACCATGGCCCCTTCTGCTGAAGCATGACTTTTCTACAATAGAGAAGCACATATCAACATCAGTAAAAGTTGTGCGGGGCTTGGAGTGAATGCGGCAGACTGTGAGAGGATCCCCACAAATGGCATACACCGAGCGGCAAGTCAGACCAGAGGGAAGAAATGAAACCGAAAGCGCCAGACAAAGAGAGGGAGGTAGAGCCAGCATCAGGGCGAGGCTGACCCGACTCGGACCGAGAGCTGTTCCTCTACCAAGCCATCTTCTGGATAATGTCCGGTCACAGGAGAATAAAGTGGATGAGATGTGATTGAGGCTCACTCAGCAACTGGAGATCAGAGACTGCTTTGCACACATCTTCACAGAGACATGGTTAACCTCTAACATCGTTGATCAAGCTGTTGCACTGGATAGACGGACCTTGTTGGGAGCCATAAAGATACAAGATTCTGATGCAAATTCAACAAATGCACTGCAGGAATTGAATGATGCCACCATGATCTGTTTTGAGACCAATAAGGAAAACAAATGTGCATGTTTAGCTTCCATTGACTCCAAGAGAACTGACACCAAAGTCTGGCTC
>NW_024617736.1:0-2345 GCF_008729295.1 Plectropomus leopardus | reverse complement strand
GAAAAAAAACACATTTATTGCTTCGGGAGGAGTTAAGATAAAAAAAAAACCCAAAAAAAAAACAGCCACCCTCCTCCTCTGATAAATAAATGACATTCCCTTGAAGGCTGTGGGTCAGTTTTGGGTAGGGGTAACACATATTGACGGGGAAACAGTCTTCAACACAACACCGGATCTGTGTGTATCGAGGCGTGCTGCTCTGCGCGCTGTCCAGCAGGGGTGGTGCTGAAAACGCTGGTGCTGAGGCCTGGCATCCCCTCTGACAGGCCTTCTCACGTCTAACCTCACAAAACATAAAATAAATACAACCACCACGAACCTTTAAACGCCTTAAACACGCACACCGGTGTATACACAAATGTAGCCAACACTAGCACTGAGCCATCATTAGACGCTGCTGCCTCAACGACCAAATCACGGTGACACATTCACGACCAGAAACAGGAAAGCAGACAAATCACGGGCCTAACAACAAACAAACTTCAGCTTGAGTGGTTTCTATGTTGCATTCTGACATTTGAAAAGCAGTTTCTCCGCATGTTGACAGACAAAAACACATCCACACAGCAGCTCCCCCGCCATTAACTGGCCCGGCATACCTCCCCCTCCCCCCCACAATATGACAAATAAAAACGGCGTCAGGCGGCACCGAGGCAGGTGGCTCCATACCTTTTGTAGTCGGAGGAGAATATCCCTCCGCTCGCCGGGTCGTGACCATATTCCGGCTCCCCGACGCTGGACGAGCCCCCCTTCTCGTCGTTGAAAGCGGAGCTGGCGGACATTGCCGTGGCTTTCTGTGTTTCTTCTGTCTGTCGCTCTCACGGAGCAGCGATGGAGATTTAGTGCAGAGGGCAGCAGGATATACGGCTCTTAAAGGCGCCGTTATCTCGGAGATGTTCGGTGCAGAGGGAGCTGATGGTCGGAAGAGGAGGGGGAGGGATTGACGCTCTGGTCACGTGATTGAGTGCATGTTGTAGTCCTCAAAACCGGAAGTATACATTACTGTTAGCCAATATGTCACATTTTTTTAACCCCCCAATTATCAATATTGCTATCTGCCTAAAATCTGGTAGCGACTGGGCAATAACAATATGTTGTTTGGGCTGCACGTAATTTTATTTATTTTTTTATGATTTAAGACCAAACAATTAATACAAATAAAAAAATTAAAAATGAAAAATGTATTGATAATGATTAAAAATCAATTTTATTTACCAGGATAGAATGCAGAGGAGGAGGATCGAGAACAGCATTGGGGCAAACATTTTCAGCTCAAGCTGGCTGGCAGGTAAACACAACAACAAAAAAAATTGTAATCTTGATTGTGTTACACCTTGACAGACAGACGACTAGCATCCAGGATGAGACTGAGGAGGGTGAGGAGAGCTCTTTATCGCCAACTCTGGTAAACCTCTGGGCTTTCAGCTGCAAGCTCACCAGAGGGCGCAAGATCACCTGGATGGCCTGGAACAGAAAGAACCTGGTAAAACAAACCAAAGACACAGACATCCAGTGCAGCTGCTGTTGTTTAGGATCAAATCAAGTTCAATAGCTATTTCATTTTGTATTGTTTAGTGTCTAAGCTGAAATGGAATTCCCGTTAAGCTGCCTTCACTCTTCATACACATTTGAATGATGTTGATATAGCAGTTTGCACTTTATATTCAGTACTTTACATCACAGCTACCTTTGCCTTTGCCTATGTAAAGCATTTTATAGTCAAATCAAAGGAAAATTAATGTTTACCAAAATAACAGAGTTGTGCCACAGTCTTTGTTTAATCAAATGCTTCTGGTATGTCCCACAATTCACTTTCAAAAAATGCAGAAGTAATCCCTCTCAATCATCACTTTTGACCAACAACAAGTGCACGGAGGTATATTTTCCTGCAAAGACTAAAAGGCCATTAAATGAGGATACTGTATGCGTCAGAAATGTGTTTCCGTGGGCGTAGACAAACCTTTTTAGAAATGTATTTAGACACTTCTTTAATTTAGATTCAAAACAATAATTTAGGAAGTAATATCTCAACCTTACACAAAGTATCCAGTTTATAAAATCATATACATCAAGCCAGAGGGTACTTGAATGTGGACAGTCTTTAAAAATTGAATCACTTTTTACGGTGATATTAATGGTAATTTTTTTGTTTTGTTGACTAGAAGTAAGCATCTTAAAGTTCACATTAGATTAGAAGGCTTGATCCTGACCTGTTGTGAAGACAAGATATTTCCGGAACTTAATTTCAAGATCTGGGGAGACCCCTACTGGCAAATCTCATGAATGGTGAGATTTAAACTGAGAAGCATTGCATCAGTGAGAGTTTTGCGCATCATAAACGTTTC
>NW_024617735.1:0-3717 GCF_008729295.1 Plectropomus leopardus | reverse complement strand
AAAATTAACTGTTAAAGTTTTTTTTTTTTGTAAACTGTATTGATAATCTGAACTTACATTGACCCTTTGCAAACACAGTGCAAAAAAACAGAAGAAAATAATTGATATTTGTTAGATATTTTTAAACTGCTGGAAAACATGTTTGTATAACACTGAGTTTTGGTTTTATATTAAGTTAAATAATAATAATAATATTTTTTTTGATCAGATGTGGATTGTTGGGCGTAAATCTAAAAGTATGAATAAATTGTTAAAATTTAGATGTGGTCTTATATCGATATCTCCTGTAAGGCTCCTGTGAGGATCGTGTGAGGATCCCAAAAGAAAAGCCTGCTGAACTCTGCTTTTATTTTGGCGACGCCCTGCAGATCCTGAATGGAGTGTAAAAGTTTGGGTTGAATGAGGTCGGCCACTCTCATCTGCTCAGTAGACATTCTCTACAGTCAAAAGGAAGTGAAAAACGTGGAGTTTCTTTTGCCCTTCAAGTCAAATGTTAAGTAAAAAGATGGAAAATGACTAAATAGCTGTAAATAAGTTGACTGACAGACTGATGCTTCAGAAAATGGCTCGGTAACAATTTTCTGTTAAGTATTTAAGACGGAGATTTTCAGTCGGCCCGAGCCGAGATCAAACCGAGCGCCTCAAGGCAACATCAGGTTTCACTGTTCGTTTTTTAAATCAGAATTTAGTGTTTTTCATGTTTGCGCTCCCTGATTTTGGCCTTAAGGATTTACACGTTTTAATGGTATCATCCTCAAACACGAAACGGAAATACAAAAATTATTACCAAATCTAGCATCTCTAACTTTCGGTGGTTCATTTTGTGATCATAACAAATTTTAGCGGCACTAAACGATGTTTTGGTGTTTGAGTTTACACCAAATTTATCTGTCCTAAACAAAAGTTTGCTGATATCTAATTTTACCAAATAATCAAAATATTTCACATGTGCAATATCAAATTTGGGGCTTTTAACTTTTTTCAAATTTTGGGATTATCACCAATTTGATGGGATTCATCGAGGTACAATATTAATATTTTTTACTGTAAAAGCAACATTTTTATTCACAAACTTGTCTACACTTTGTAATCGAATCAAATTTAGGCAGCACAATACAGTTGGAGGGTGTTACACCACCACCGACAAAAACTTTGAATAACTCTTTTCAAATTTGGGGAATATAAACTTCAGCTATTGTGGACTCGGTTCCACACGTTGGAATTACAACAAATTTTGTTGGATTGCCAGAAGAATCAAAATTTGGGGCTATAATAAAAAAGCAGGGAACGTGACATTTTTTGTTTTTTCATTGAGGTGCAAAACTAACATTTTCCACTGTAAAAGACACATTTTGTAATTCAGACATTTTTTTTTCAAATTATTGAATTTGGGATTTCTAACCTAAAATTACTGGGGACTCAGTACCACATACTGAAATTGTAACACATTTTATTGGGGGACACAAAATTTACTGCAGAATCAAAATAACGTCGTAAAACTTTCAAAAGCAGGGAGCGTAACATTTGTTGCTTTTGTTCATCGTTTTTTCAGTGTAGGCTAAATTATATTTGGGTCCATATTTTCAGTTTAAAATCGTGAATTGAAGAGAACAGTTGCGCTGACAGATATTCGAACTGCTCCTGGCGGCTCAGAAAGGCTCGGGCCGGCCTGCAGATATGTTTGTCATTTCCCACATTCAACAGAAAGGTAAACTTGATATCAGGTGTTGATATAACGTCTTCGTAGTTTTGGCAGTTCGACTGAGTAAAAGTCCGTCTTCTGTCTTCAACTATTGTCCGATATGATCCGTTTGCTTGTTTCCAAACAGGATTGTTGCAGCCAATGAGATCCTGAACCTCAGCGGGTCTCCGGTAGTCTACAGTTAATTCTACGTCTTCAGATCGAGATCCTCCGTTAGAAAGCGCCCACAGGACGGGACGGATATCGAGCGGCATGGCTGCGCAGTAAGTCCTCCGCAGTCACGAGCAGCAGCAGAAAGTCTTCCCTTCTTCTGTCAGCAGGTCAGGCAGCTCCGAGGCCTCAGTGCAAATACGAACTACAGCTCTACAACCACAGTCTCTAATCCGGCCTCCGACACGCCCGACAGCGACGGGACGGCACGAGGCGCTCGCGTTTCCACGGAAAGGCGTTCGTTCCCTTCAACCGTTTTGTGCCCTTTAGTTCTTGTGCAGACCCAGCAAACATTCAGACGTTTAACAGCTGATTCCTCGAGGAAAAAGTCTAGTCGAGCAGCATTTTATTAAAGTGTACCGAATATTTTCTGAACCGCAGCAGAAATTTTCCCAATTTTTCACCAACGATGATGAATGATTTTTTTTTTTTTTTTTTTTTACCAAAGTTTTTCGAACACGTCAAAAAAAAACAACAGACGTTCGGAAAGCTACTTCAAGCATGCTTAATGTTTTTAGTGTTTAAAAGTAAACAAACTCATACGTTAAAAATCTGCTTCAACGCGTCAAAATGTTGTGCTCATTTTCCAGAAGTTGGCTCTTCGTTGAATGCTTGCTGGGCTCCTTCGGTGAACGTTGTCTGTGCAGCAGTCCTGGCAGTTAGTTAGCGTGTTAGAGGGACGTCTTTTAGTCTCTTGTTCGGTTTGTTTGGCAGTGAGCGTCGTTTACCGCCTTCGACTCTGACTTTGCAAAAAGCCAGGAAAGCTGCACTCTGCGGGACGGTGAAAACTATCGATGATGCTAAAAACTATAAAGAATGATAAGTTACTTTCGAAGCGGAGGAAGAGGCCAGTGTGCTTGCTGGTTTTTTCAGCTACTCCTGAGATTAAAAAAAGAAATAAAATGAAAAACAGCTGACTCAGTTACACCTTCTCGTTGCCTCAACGAGGACAGACACGGTGTAGACATCCAATCACGGGTCGGAGCTCGTTAACCTCCGACTCCTCCCACCCCACGTTGACGCGAGTCAGTCCAGTTCAGAGGGCAGGGTTGTGGTTCAACATGTTGGTCAGTCAGTGAAAGCTCCTTAAGGCAAAACTCCATCCCATGCTTTAACACCAATTCAAACAAAAAACTGGATTCTATTTTTTTGTCAAGATGCTCCGCTGTTTTGTTTTTTCACACAGATGATGAAGCGGATATTCTTCTGCAGAGAATGGATGCCTGAAGCAAAGGAGGCTGGTTGGGTTCGCAGCCTGTGAGACAAGAGAGACAAAAAACGGTGAGTTTTCTTTTTTTCCACAGTTACTAGAATTTTGTTGCTTTTTATTGACATATTGCTTTATGACTTTTACTGGTATTGTTTTGTGGCTGTAAATCGCCTCCGTCATTCAAATATTTTAGCTTGATGCCTTGATGCCTTTTTTTTCTTTTGAGTTTTACTCTGTCCCCAAAGCAGCGTCACGTCTTATTAAAGATAACACACCAGGCATTTGTTTATGTATGTAAAGTCAAACAGGGAGGGAAGATCACCTCCAAAAATGATTAAAAAACGTCATACGATAGTATGTTTTAAAAAAAAAATCATAAAAAACATTATAGGATTGCATGTCCTCATTATAAAATCGTCATAGTATAGTATGTCGTCCAAAAACTAAACATCATACTATTGTAAACCATCAAAAAATCATTAAAAAAACATAGTATGTTGTCCTAAAATCACAAAAAGCGACATAGAATATAGTATGTTGCCTCAAAATCATAAAAAATGACAGTATTGTTCGTCACTGAACACACTTGACGATT
>NW_024617734.1:0-4949 GCF_008729295.1 Plectropomus leopardus | reverse complement strand
ATATAAAATATTTCATTATTCATTTGTCTGTATTAATGTAAGAAATACATATTTGCTCTATTACCTTTTTATATCTATGCCCTGATTTTTTGCCCAGAAAAACAGACTTATAATTGTGTTTGTCATTTTACTTATAGCATCAGTTTAGTAACTGAGTTTTGCCAATATAGGTAACTTTTGTCTCAGAACTGACATTGTTGCAGTATCAACTGTTTTTCTCATAACTAAGATGCATCTCTGAAACCTTCCACTCTTTTCTCAAAACTGTAAACACAAAATCCAGTTTTAAAACTACATTCACAAAACCTCTGACTCCTCTGGCAAAATCAAACAGTCACATAAAAACAGCTTTCTCTGTGTCAAAATTAAACAATATTTTCAGATAAATACCTCAGCAGTCAAAATAAAAACAGCACTGAACAGTCAGTACATACAAGTTCAAAATACAGCACACAGTGTTCAGGGATGTAGCTTCAGAAACTCCACAAAAAAAGACATTAATATTTTCAAGACAATAAACACATTTTATGTTTTCCAAACAAAATATTCACAATTCAGTAATTCAGTAATTTGAGTTTAGATATTGTACAATGCAAATATGATTTTTTTGAACTGGGCCTAACCCCCCCTAACCCTAACATCGCTGCAGCAAAGCTGCCTGCTGTTGCAACAACTTTATTTTCACAATTAAAAGCACATATTTAACTCTTCCAGCTGTGCAGCCACTGAATTGTCAACAATATGGTCCTGCAAATGTTTCACAATAAAAAGCCAAAAACTGAAGGGATTCTGTCAACAGAAACATTGTCAGAGGTCTTTTATTTTCAAACAGAAACGGGAATGGTTAAGTTAAACAGATATAATTGTATTTTCTCATCTCTGTGATGGATAAAGACATTGAAACTGCAGTACAAAGTGGTTTAGAATAAATTCAATTATAAAAAGACCAGTCATTATTTCTCTGAAAACAACACGTCATGCAGAAAAAATCATCAGGACGCTGTTTCTTTAGAACTGCTGCGTGCCTGAGCAGCGCTGCTCACGCAGTCAGTGTGGCTGCTCTAACCTTGTAACATGTGCCAAAAAAACAAAAACAAAAAAACAATCTTAAGTTCGGAAAAAAAGAAACATGAATCCAAAAGGTGGATGGTTGTCTTTCTCTGTTCAATAAGGACAATGTGTGTACAAATATTACCTTTCCTTGACATCTCATGAGTGTATTGTGTAGACTAAAAAATGGTAAGAGACCAGCAAGAATTATTTTGGCCTGAAGGAGAGTGACAGCTTTAATTAATAGAAAATTCACATTAGTGCTTTTTACTTGTAGGTTATACAAACACTTAAATGAAGATTGAAAATGCTTTCTTGAGTAGAAAATATTACTTTAGACTACATTTCACATTTCATAATTGTTCATACAGATTAAACAGGGTTTGCTCTGCCTCTGCAGATGTCACTTTATTGCTACACTCTGTGTTTTGATGTATTCTTGCAACAGTTTATTTCCATACATATTCTTTACCCCCACAATGCATGTTCCAGCGGGTCAGTATTAGCATGTAGGTTAGATTTTAATGCATCAACTGAAGGGAGGAAAAGTGGTCCCAGAGCAGCCTGTGGTGCCTGCAGCACAGCCATGCAGGCTATCTGAAAATAGCCAGGCTTCGTGCAAGGCAAACTGGTTTATTCAAGTGGACACAAAATTCTATTTAAAATGCTGCTTCCTGTTTTTCTGTCTGTAACTCAGACTTTTACTTAAAATTCACCAAGTTTTTGAAGTCACAGATACTGTCAACAGTATCTGGCTCCTGTTATTCACAGTCATGATTGTTCTCCTCTGGGTGGCAGGAGTAAATAACTGTGAAAGACTGGACCCTTTGGGTGCTGCATAGTAAGTTTTCTCAAAATCAGGATCACATTTCTGCCTCTTCGCTCTTACCAAGATTGCATTTCTTACTTAAGAACAAATCCAATTCTTCCTTGCACTCTAACTCCACAGTGCAGTACTGCACAGTTCACAGCCAACATTTTCACGTTTTCAGATTTAGAAAAAATTCACAGATTTTTCCTCACCCGATTTCAAAAGGGAACATCTTCTAAATTAATGTTGCCACTAGCATAGCACCAAACCAGCTTATGTGTATTGCAATTATCAGGTGAAGCTCTCATATTGTTCATATAAGCACGTAAAATGAGTCTGTTAGCAACAACTTTAAATAGACTACAGTAAATACTGTGTTTGTCTATTAATCCCTTATCCTATGAATGCTCCCTCTCAGGGCCTTTTGCTTGATCTGGTTTGATGCATATATGAAATTCTAATATGTTCTGTTGGAGAGGGCTGAATCTTACCTGTCTAATAAAGGACATGATACCTGAGCCTGTTGTCATTTCAAACCTGACAAAGACGTCTGCTCTGTCAGTGCTTTCAGCGAACCAGCATGACACGAAAAGCCACCCTCTGCGTCCAACTGGACACACCTCTGGACCGTGTCAGATGAGAATGCGCTCGGACAGAACTGGTGGCATTGTTATTATATGCCAGTGGACAGCCAGACGGCACTGGGTATGTCCACATGCAATATGCATGGGTCGCGTCACTTGAGAACGCGGCTTGATGGAAGTGGTCACGTGTGCATAAAACACAGGACAGCATCAGGAAATAAAGCTGCCTGTAACCATGTAATACAAGGTGTAATGACCTCAATGTTCCGCAGTTAATGTGTTAAATTTTCATTTTTATTGTTTTTATGTTGCTTTTATTTATTTCCTGTTAAGACAAAAGTGCTTTTATTTGTTGTATTTTTTTACATTATTTTTTTATTTAGTTTTTTTAGTTTTTTAAAGAAAAACATAACAACCCTCCATTTCCCATTTTGTTTTACTATAAAGGTTTGAGTGTGTTTTCCTGTATACAAGCTCTTTATATAGACCTGAGATAATACCTCTATCTTTATTTGAATCATATGCCCTTTTAAAAAGGGTCTAACAGCTGTTTGCTTGATTCCGCTTCGCATTTTATCCTGTCACAGACAAAATGTCTCATCTGTAAGTACCGATAAAAATCCTGTGCTTCTAATCAGTATTTTTTTCTTTAACACTTTCAAAACTAAGTAGTGTGCCTTCCTTCATTATCTTACATAAGGCTGTTAATCCTTTATATGTCCAATACTTGAATCTAGTATCTAATTTATTTGGAGCAAAATGTGTATCATATGCACACCACTTAAGGATTACTATATCGTCTTCTAGTTTGTTTTCTGTTATTACTGTTTTCCAAATTTTAAAGGTCAACTTGATCCATGGGTTTTCTATATTTTTTATAAGGTCTTGCATGTTACTGTCAACTATAATTGCTTGTATGGGAATGGAAGTCAGGCCCTCCTCAACGCTTTTTCACTGAGCATCATATGAGGGAATACACCAGCATATCATAGGCCTTAATTGTGCTGCCCAGTAGTAATCCCTAAGAGAAGTAAGGCCCCATCCCCCTTTTCCTTTAGTCAATTGTAAAGTTTTAAATCAAATTCGAGGCCTTTTACCTTGCCATATGTATCTGGACAAAATTTTGTCCAAGTCATTAAATTGTTTTTGGCTTATTTCTATTGGCAGGGTTTGAAATAAATACAGTAATTTGGGTAGTATATTAATTTTAATCAAATCTATTCTTGAGTAAAAACTTGTGAGATTAGGTTCCATTTCACTATGTCCTCTTTAATTTTCCTTTGTATTGGTGAATAATTGCATTCTAATATTTCTGTAAGATCCTTAGGTATTATAAATCCCAAATATTTAAGATACTCAGTTTGCCATGCTAGGTGATACTTACTCTTGATTTCTTCTGGTGGACTGTAATTGTATTTAAGCAGTTGTGCTTTACTTAAATTAATTTTATAGCCTGATAGTTGTCCATAATATTCAAACAATTGCATTAGTTTGGGTAAAGAATTTGTTGGTTGACCCAGTGAAATCAAAATATCATCTACATAGCAGGCTAATTTATGTTCCTTCCCATGAAGATTAATGCCTTTTATTTCTTTGTTTTGTCTCATATATTGAGCAAATGGTTCCAAATTAAATGCAAATAATAGTGGTGAACACGCACAACCCTGTCTTGTTATCCATCCATCCATTTTCTTCCGCTTATCCGGGGTCGGGTCGCGGGGGCAGCAGCCTAAGCAGGGAAATCCAGACTTCCCTCTCCCCGGCCACTTCGTCCAGCTCTTCCCGGGGAACCCTGAGGTGTTCCCAGGCCAGCTGTGAGACGTAGTCTCTCCAGCGTGTCCTGGGTCTTCCCCGGGGCCTCCTACCGGTGGGAAGTGCCCTGAACACCTCACCAGGGAGGCGTCCTAGAAGCATCTTAATTAGATGCCCAAGCCACCTCATCTGGCTCTTCTCAATGCGGAGGAGCAGCGGCTCTACTCCGAGCTCCTCCCGGATGACCGAGCTTCTCACCCTATCTCTAAGGGAGAGCCCAGCCACCCTACGGAGGAAACTCATTTCGGCCGCTTGTACCCGCGATCTTGTTCTTTCGGTCACTACCCAAAGCTCGTGACCATAGGTGAGGGTAGGAACGAAGATCAACTGGTAAATGGAGAGCTTTGCCTTTCGGCTCAGCTCCCTCTTCACCACGACAGACCGGTGCAGAGTCCGCATTACTGCAGACACCGATGAAGCCAACATGACCACATCATCTGCAAAAAGCAGAGACCCAATCCTGAGGTCACCAAACCGGACCCCCTCAACGCCCTGACTGCGTCTAGAAATTCTGTCCATAAAAGTTATGAACAGAATCGGTGACAAAGGGCAGCCCTGGTGGAGTCCAACCCTCACCGGAAACGAGCTCGACTTACTGCCGGCAATGCGGACCAAGCTCTGGCACCGGTCATACAGGGAACGGACAGCCCGTATCAGGGAGTCCGAAACCCCATATTCCCTGAGAACCCCCC
>NW_024617733.1:0-4861 GCF_008729295.1 Plectropomus leopardus | reverse complement strand
AAAACACCAAAATATAGCATGTCGAAAAATCGACCGAAAACACCAAAAAACACCAAGGCTATACTATGGCGAAAAATGTCAAAATTTGACATGTCCCCAAAACAGCTGAAAACCGCATTAAATAGCATGCTGAAACACACCATGGCATAGAATGTTCGAAAAACAGCACAACTGAAAATGCGTTAGTCACCATGTGAAGCTTCGTTCAGTTTTTGCCTTTTTACCACGGCGGTAAAGTTCATGGGCACTTTTATCAATCACACGTTTGTGTTCCAGTGAGCGAGTTTGACTGCTGCTGCCGCAGTAAAGTTTATTTCACATGGATGTTTGTTTAAGTCCGTCATTGCTCCTCCTGAGCCACAGTCATGAAAAAGACGACATTATGAAATTTCATCTTTTATGTCAATCTTTACGCGGAAATACTACATACGACACCGCGACGCTTTCATGACATACTACACGACAACGTTTTTATTACAAACTAGTTGACAGACTGGTGATGTGTGAGGCTCGCGCTGGTTCCAGGTAAACCAGTGTGATGACGGTCGTGTTTGTGGCGACTCACCTCGGAGACGCTGCTTTATCCACAAACGCTTCCTCAGACCAAACTCCAGAGCGCCGCCTGAACTCCCTGTCGACCAGTCAGAGCACAGAAACACTGATCACCTGCTGCACGGAGCGTGATGACATCAGAGAAGACGTGACAACGATGGCGATCACGTAGGAAAGCATGGCCACCTGGGGCTAAAGGTCAGAGGTCAAACTCTGAAACTGCAGGTCAACGCCATCGTGACACTATCGTATTTTGTGGTGACGCCATCAAGTTGTAGTGACATCATCATAAGCTGCAGTGACGCATGAAGCCACTGACGAGGTTGTTGATGTTGTGAGCAGACTGATGGGTAAATAAAGCGTAGAAGAAGAACTGACCGGCTGTCTGAAGCGGTAGGTGATGTGGTTGATGACGGACTTCCTGTTCGTCTCTCACAGCGCTCATCACAGCCACCAGGTCTTTGGGGACAGACACCTGGGAGACAAAACAAAGGGCACACTTACTCACAACGCGAGCCTGATGGACAAAACTCTGGGGTGTGAGTGTGGTGTGTGTGTGTGTGTGTGTGTATGTGTGTAGAGAGTGTGTGCAGAAACACAAACACACCAAAGTCCTGATGGGTCCTGCCGCTCTGCAGTCAGTCAGACTCCGGGACCATTGTCCGGCTCGCCGCAGAATGGCGCTCTGGTTACCTCCTGCGTCACGTCAGGACGATCAGAGACGGCGTCTCCGTTTACGCTCGTCACACACATCCTGTCCTTTCAAAATAAACCTCCGGTGCTGCTAAAAAACCTTGGTTTTTAAGGCTGTAATGACTTGATTTATTTTCAGTTTCAGATGGAACACAACGGCCGACTCAGAGTGAGAGTCCAGTGTTTGTTTGACCGTCTGTAACGTCTCAGTGTGACATTAAGAGGTGTCAGTGTCTGTGTGTGTGTGTGTGTGTGTGTCTGTGTGTGTGTGTGTGTGTGTGTGTGTGTGTGTGTGTGTGTGTGTGTGTGTGTGTGTCTGTGTGTGTGTGTGTGTGTCTGTGTGTGTGTCCAAAGCTCTGATCTGAGTTTAGTTTCTAACTTAACTGAGCATCTGCAGATCTTTTAAAGTGAAAATAAAACAGAAAAATTCACAAAATTCATCAACATCTTTTATTTCATAAGTTAAACATCACAAACAAACAAATAAACAAACAAAATCGTTCAGTTTTAACTCTTGTTGTTCTGACGGATCAGCAGATGTTTACATTTGCAGCTCAGAGGAACAAACCGTCACATGACGCTCACATGGCTTCTTTTTTAAATAACTCACAGAAACAAACACATGACGAGGAATGACAGCTTTCCATCACCACTGATAATACAGATAATAAATCAATACAGTTATTGATCATTGTATAGACAATAAATCAATAGATTAAGCTATCGATCATCACTGTGCAGACAATAAATCAATAGATAAAACTATGGATCGCACTAATTGATCGCTGTACACTGGTCTGAGAGCCTATCGGAAGTTGTTGGAGGAGAACATGCCCTTGGCGTTGCGCAGCATGGCGTTCTTGGAGGCGTCGTACGGATGCTCTTTGGATGGGATCTCCGGCACGGCTGGGATGGACTGCATGTGGCCGTTGATGGCGTGACGGATCATCTCGGCGATGAACTGGTTAATGGGGACGCTGCCGATGTCATTAGAAGACAAGAAGCTCCTGCAGGACAAAGACTCAGTCAGACCAAAGGACAGTCACATTTCTGCCGATTTAACACTCAGTCTGACGGTGGAAATGTGCACTTAGTTTTTTAATGTTGGAACACAGATTGAACATTCAGAAGGAGCTTCAACTCCCACCTCCAGGAGAGCTTCGACCATGTCCCGGGGGAGGCGGGGGACACTGAGTCCGAGTGGGCCATGTTTCATGCCTCTGTTGCTGAGGCGGCCGATCGGTGCTGTGGTAAGGTGGTCAGTGCCTGTCGTGGCAGCAACACCAGAACCTGTTAGTGGACACTGGCTGTGAGGGAGGCCGTCAGGAGTCCTATCAGGCCCTCTTGGCCTCTGGGACTCCAGAGGCAGGAGACAGGTACAGGCGGGCCAAGCGGAGTGCAGCTATGGCGGTCCCTGAGGTGAAAACTCAGCCGTGGGAGGAGTTCGGTGAGGCCATGGAGAAGGACTTCCGGACAGCTTCAAAGAGGTTCTGGGCCACCATCAGGCGTCTCAGGAGGGGGAAGCAGGGCTCTGCCAACACTGTATGGTAGGGACGGGGCGCTGCTGACCTCGACTCAGGACGTTGTGGATCGGTGGAAGGAATACTTCGAAGGCCTCCTCAATCCCACCAACCTTCCTTCTGGTGGGGATGCAGGGCCTGGGGGACTAGGGAGTGGGCTCTCCCGTCTCTTGGGATGAGGTTGCCGAGGTGATCAAAAAGCTCCTCGGTGGAAGGACCCCGGGGGTGGATGAGATCCGCCCAGAGTTCCTTAAGGCCCTGGATGTTGTGGGTCTGTCATGGTTGACACGACTCTGCAACATTGCGTGGACATCGGGGGCAGTGCCCTGGACTGGCAGACTGGGGTGGTGGTCCCTGTTTTTAAGAAGGGGCACCGGAGGGTGTGTTCCAACTATAGGGGGATCACACTCCTCAGCCTCCCTGGTAAGGTCTATTCAGGGGTACTGGAGAGGAGGGTCTGCTGGACAGTCGAGTCCCGGATTCAGGAGGAGCAATGGGGTTTTCTTCCTGGTCGTGGAACTGTGGACCAGCTCTGGACCCTTGGCATGATCCTTGAGGGTGCATGGGAGTTTGCCCAACGAGTCCACATGTGCATTGTGGACTTAGAGAAAGCATTTGACCGTGTCCCTCGGGGAGTCCTGTGGAGAGTTCTCCAGGGGTATGGAGTATTGGACCCCCTGACACGGGCCGTCTGTTCCCTGTATGACCGGTGCCAGAGCTTGGTCCACATTGCCGGCAGTAAGTCGGACTCGTGAGGGTTGGACTCCGCCAGGGCTGCCCTTTGTCACCGATTCTGTTCATAACTTTTATGGACAGAATTTCTAGGTGCAGCCAGGGTGTTGAGGGGGTCCGGTTTGACCTCAGGATTCAGATCACTTTTCCTCTCATCATCTGTGTGAATGCTGACAAACTGCAGCGTTACTTCGACCACGAACACGAGGAAGACGACGTCCCGTCAGCACTGCAGACACTCGCCATGTTTTTATTTGTACATTAGAGGGCGCCGTCGCTTCATCCGTCCTCTGAGTCCCTCCTGAAACCTCGATCAGCTGTTTAAAGCTCATCCCATCATTTTCAATTCAAATATATTGTCCCTTTTTTGGTGATAATTTTAATTTAATTTAATACATGTCCTGTAATTTTGTCTACAATTGGATCCATAATCCTTATTACTGATGTCCAGTGAGGACAATTTCTCTCTACATTTAATGATTTTCAAGTTTCTCGATCATTTGAAGGGTTGCTTTTCGCTCTTTGTTGACACATTTTTTCTGCTTTTTTAACTATTTGAGTAAAATGACTTGATTTTCTTGCAAAAAATGTGGGGAGAAGGCAGTGAGAAACTTATCGTGGCCATGGACAAAATTAGCAAATTAGTAAAATGTTTTAAGAAAGTGACCTTAAAAAAGGCACACAAAAAAGAACTAAAAATGAAAATACATGAACATGAAAATTGCCAAAAAGTGCTGAAAAAATGCACTAAAACATTTTTTTCTGTAACAAATTTTAAAATAAATTTAAATTAAATTTAAATTTTCAATAAAATGAAAAAAAAACAATTTTATATTATTATTATTATTATTATTATTATATAAAATCATGTGACAGAAATAAATTAGAAAGATATATATATATATATATATTTGTCTTCTCAGGTTACTTTCTTTTTACTTGTATCAGTTTGCTCAGGTTTCAAAGGGTTAACTGTATTTGTCATGCTCTGGCAAAGACTGTTTTTAACATCGGTGGTGACAAATCTCACTTTTCTAAGACTGTTATGTTGTATTGCAATTATTTAAAAAAGCTTTTTAGATAAGAAAATGAACTTAATAATAAAGAAAATTAGCCTGAAACAAAAGAAAAGAAAAGACTGTATTCATAATTATTATGGAAAAAATAAAATTATGTTACAGAGGTAATGTACACATCATTTTATTCTACTATTTATTTTATTCTAAATTTTAGCAGTCTTTTTGTAGTGTCATTTCCTTGTTTACTTATTTTCTGATTTGTTTTGCCAATTTTTGGGTACTAATTGCTTATTTTTGTGTTTCTGAAAAAACAATTTCACTACTTTGCTCAAGTTTCAAAGGTTT
>NW_024617732.1:0-1449 GCF_008729295.1 Plectropomus leopardus | reverse complement strand
TCTGCACGATTGTGATGTTTCAGGCTCAGTTTCCTCTTTTGTCCCGACGTTGTTTGACATGAAGAGCTGCTGAGGTGGAAAGTGATGGAGGTCAGGTGTGAAGCTGTGACCGTTCACGCTGCTGCAGTGAAACCAAACTGACCACGATCTCCAGTTTCAGAGCGAGAAAACCATCAGCACTCAGTGTTTCAGAAACTCCAAAAATAGATTTTGAGGTATCGTTTCAGTTATGACGACAACGGGGAAAACGAAAGTTGTTGAGCTTTACAGTAAAACGCACCGTTACAGTAAAGATCTCGCCCGTGAAAACGTGAGATTAGATCTGTGTTTGCTTCCCTCTTTGTCAAAACTCGTCTTGCATCAGCACATTTGAATCGGACCGTGAGAGCTGTCCACATTCAAATCTGTGTTTACGTGGTTTCGTTAATGCGCCTCCTCTGCGCTGTACAGCCTGTTTTTTTCATGATGCAAAAGCTGTGCGCTTGAGTCTGCGGAGGATGAAATCCCCCGTGTTTTCAGTGTGAACGGCCACCTGATAGTTCGTGTGTGAAGCGGACGCTGCCGGACATTTGAGCGGATGTTGTGGGCGTTTACAGAGAGTGTGTGTGTGTGGCCCGGCAGAGGTGTGTGTGTGAGGCCCGGCGGATCAGAGCGACAGAGAGAGGAGAGGGGGATGTATGGAGAATGGAGCGAAAGCAAAACAAAGATAGATGCCAGCGTGCTGTCGTCATACCAGAGCTAATCCCTTCAGCCGCTCGCCCGCTCCCTGCCGCCGGACGGAGGGAGGGCGGGAGGCGGCGTGCAGGAGACGGACCCCGCCTGTTGTGCTGAAGGAGGAGAAGATGGAGAGGAGCAGGGAGAAGGTGTGGAGGTCACTGAGAGCTCCTCCCTCTGTGGGCGGTGCTGTGTTTTTATGACTCGCCGCAGGACGTCAGAAATACGGCGACCTGCTGCTGAATATTTGACTGTTTTTATATTCTAATGAATATATAACAAAGCTGATCTCACCCACTCAGAGGCATCTCGCACTTCCTGTCTGCGCTGTCAGAGTCCGAAAACGCCAGCTGCTGTGACCTCACAGTCTGACTTCACTCTCGCGCAGCCTCTTACGTGATGACGATGGCTTCGTTTTATGGTTTATGCATCTGCGCTGGAAATACCCGAGGCTGACACGGTTCTGGTCATCTGTCTCGGTCTTGTGAACGGTGTCACTCTCTGTGATGTTGCGAAAATATCCAACGATTTTGCGGGTCTGTGAATGCAGCAGGAGGCATTGATCTGTTCACACGGCTGATCAGATCAATGAATGAGAGGTTTTCAGCTATTTTTAGAAAATGTCATTTTTTCACATTTTGCCATACTATAGCCTTGCTTTTTTCGGTCAGTTTTTCTATATTCCAAATTATTGTGTTTTTGTCCCTTTTTGCAACTTTCTTTGCTACAGCGTGT
>NW_024617731.1:0-3908 GCF_008729295.1 Plectropomus leopardus | reverse complement strand
ATGAAAAGAAAGCACCCCTGAACTTGTTATCTGATCGGAGGCAATGAAGTCTGCAGGAATACTTTTCAGTTCCTTATGGGATGAGTTTGCATTAACGTCCAAGTTATCTACATTACGTTAGTGTTCAGTTGAAGTCACATACAGGGATTACAAACTGTTTTCAAGCTAGAAGCTATTTGTTAATTATCAACTGTGAGTTTTATTAATGCCCAAGTTATCTAGCTAGCTAGCTCAGTATTGTTGTTTGAAAATGCAATGTTACACACATCGAACACACACCACACCAACCCGATAATGTGCTCGAATAATGTGTGAATAACACACCCCTGGGTAAATAACACCTTTGGGTGCAAGAATAACACATCCATGGGTGCATTCAACTAAAACACAAGAAACGTGTGCTCCAGGAAAGGATAAGCACTCAATGAGGATCCTAGGGTCACTGATCAGCAATTATGACTTAAATATGAATGCCAGAGAGCAGTAATAGAAAAAGGAAAAAGAAAACAAGAAACTTGTGCTCCAGAAATAGAGAGCAGTGAAGACTAACACATCTTTGGGGTCATCAGGTGGGAACCTCCTTTCATCAGTCTTTCACCTAGTTTGTCCCACAACACCTCCAGGAGGCTAGGCAGTGAACTCTGGCGTCCCAAAGGCACCCAAAATGCGTGCCCTCACTGCTCCTATGCAGCCCAAACAGCCCTGCCACCCTCAACAGACCCAGGCTCATAAATAAAGTACTGACTGTCCTGTGGGCTAACAGATGTCACTGACAGCTAGACTGGTAGGAAATTGGATTTGTGTAAATGTGATGCAAATAAGCAGCCTCTGTTACCTGGCTCTCCAGGTAGGTGAGAATCTTTCAGAAACTTTGAGGCTGGATTTCTCACAAAACTAGTTTGAGTAGTGCCTACATTCAAATGGCCACATCTTCTTCAAATATTTTCAGATTTCCATGTGTTAGACATCGTTGGAAAGCTTAGAAACGACACTTTCAGAATCTGTAAGTAACTCAAAATGCCCCTCGGGTGACTTGTTCCTGGTTTTTCCATGACTGGACACATATTTAAGATTATGTTACTGTCTATTTCTCTCCTAAAATGTTTTCAGAAATGCATTTTTGTGCCCTGTTTCGCCATAATTGTGAGAATTGTCGAAAAGGAACGGGGTGCTATCCTATGTGCTGCACAGTAAAAAAAGGAAGGAAGAAAAAACTGAGATCAAACAGTAAAACTAAGCATCGCTGATCAAATTAAACCAAGATTCTGTTACTGGGTTGCATATTTTTAGCCTCAAATGTTTTCCCAAACATGTTTTTGCTTAATGTTTAACTGTAAGACAAGATCCGGCCAGCCACCATTGTGTCAAATGGACAGGGTCATATTACAGATACATTCTGGTAGTTGTAGGTGTTCTACTTCTTGAGCAAAAGTGAATGCCACAGTCCTTTTTCTCTAATGCGTCTTTCTACTGCAGAGACGGTCTAGTTTTATGTGAGGACTCTGTCTATATCAGTGAAATGCTTCTTTAAGGCAGAAAGAGCAAACCTCCCTGCCCTTCCATGTACATACATGGAAAGCCTAATGCAGGGAGAGCAGCAGCAAAGACCCCCATGTTCAGAACAGAGCAGCAAGAAGAGGAGGAGCTGGGGAGGAGGTGGCCTCCAAAGAGGCTTGCAAAGGATGCAGCAATTGGCAGGCTAAAGGAGTTTATATAGAACGCCCTGACTGATATTTGCAAATTGGTTGCATAGAATGAAATCATGTGGTCCAACTGCTTTTACTCCTGCCTTTTTAGCTGGGATGTCAGCCAAGCTCAACACCATGGCCTGCTTGCACTATACCTATGCTTAATTAATGTATTATTGAGAGTATTTTTCCTAGCCTTGTCTGTTCACTGTAAAAAAAAAAAAACAACAACATGATGTCTCAATAATGATGAAGACCTGCAGCAAGCGCCTTCCCTGGATCCCCATAGAGTCCTGATTGATGGCAATGGCCACTTTGTTTTGTAGGATGGCTCTGGCGCTGTTGTCCAGGTTCCGCAGGTCATTGGACATGATGAGAGGTGCAGCCATGACAGCCCACAGAGCCATTTGAGAGCGAGCCTGCTCCACACTCAGACCAAAGTTTCCGATGAGTAGCTGAGGAGAGATATCAGAGGTATGTGAGGCATCAACAGTCAGTGTATTTACAAAGAGGATGTAACAGTATGAAAGTTCGATAACACGATTATTGTGACCAAAATTGAAATGACGGTTATGGACGTACTGTGATATTGTTGAAATGTGCTGGAAAATGTTACTGATACTGTTACTGAAAGGTACTGATACACACACTGAAATCATTTCTTTAAATTTTGTATCCAACACAAACATAATAAGCAGCAGCACCATGTATTTTTTATATAAACATTAAAATACTAACAGTATGAAAACGTGAAAACCACATTAAATGTATGGCTTTGGCACCGTGCGGCCACGAAAGGTAAAATTGCAGGCAGGAAAACTGCTAACATAAGGACATGTCTTTATATAAAATATTAATATTACCATAGTATATATTTTCCCCAAAAGTGTCATCCGTCAATCTCCACCGGTTGTGTTTTGAGTTTGGCACGGCGCAGCACTGCCAGATCAGCTGGAGTGGCAAGACTGAGGAGTTCTCGCGGTAATTACAGAATCATGCGCAGTAAATCAGTACAGAAGAAAAAGTAATAGCTCCATTCACTACATGGGTGTATTATAATGAAGTCGATTCACTCCCATAACTCCCAATAAGTTGTTCCACGCCATTTCCTTTTGGTGGTTGTCCTTATAAAAGGATGTGTGGTGTCAAAAATAATTTTTTGGTTTTCCACCTCCATAATTAGCTTCTCTTCATCCATGTTGCAGGTAATGACCTCCGAAAATCTCTGACCTGTTAATACAAGCCTGAATCAGCTTAGTGTGACATTTTGTTGATGTAGTTAAGTGAAATACAATCAGACGTAAAAACGGAGTGTTTTATTCTGAAAATAAACCGGATGTTTTAATGTTGTATTGCCATCTGATTTCCTCTCTGCTGTGTTTAATTCAGCTGAATTTATGCATTTATGCATGCATTATGATCCGGTATCCGGCACAAAATAGGAGGTTTGCGTATCTGATCCGCAAGCCTGCCAGAGCTGAGACGGAGTCTATCCGCAACGCAGCGGAGCCAGTGGAAATTAACACATAGACTAGAGTGTGATGTATTTGCTTCGTCTGCCGTTACGGAGCGGAGCCGGACCACACACGAATCTGGTGAAACTTAGGGGTAGCTTTTCATTCTGGATTGCCCCCTGGTGTCTGTCTGCAGTATAGGTCATAAAGCACGCCCCTCCATGTTAGTGAATGGGACACAGGCCAAACTAAAAACTCAGTCAACCCTGTCACTGAAGGTAGTTCTCATCATCAGTGTTTGTTTTCATGGTAAGTTCAGTTTCAATGAGTTATTCAATTATACAAAAGAGGGCTTTTCCATCATGACTGACAGTTGTGACAGCCAATCCATGTGCTCCAATTCAATGGAGTTGCTCATGATTGGTCAGACGGGTGTTTTGGCAAGAACTCTCCCACTGCGTATATTGCTAATGCACAAGCTGCGGCTCTCAATCACATCATCCTTGCAAGATGGCAACACCCGTATCGCTGATATTTAACTTTACTTCAGCATAGCGGGGTAAGTGGGTGTCATGATTCCTGCATTCTCCTCCTCCCCCTTCCTGCCAGTAACTTTCCATTCACCTTCCTCTGACCTGCTCTACCTCCAAGCCACGCCCACTGCTGCAGCCTGCTCTCCCCACAGCTGCAGCTCATCACCAATCAACCCGGTATTTAAGACACTCCTGTTCACACACTCATTGCCAGATCGTCCTCTGCAGCATGC
>NW_024617730.1:0-2965 GCF_008729295.1 Plectropomus leopardus | reverse complement strand
GTGGCCTCGTCTATCAGAGCTCCTGAGAGCAGCTGTGGATCCTCCAGCAGGGGGCGCTGCTGGACTCTGTCCACCGCAGCCTGGTATCTCTGCAGGAAGGAGACGTCTTCGGCTCTCAGCTCGTCCTCTGCGTCTCTGACCGTGTCTGAAAGAGCCGCTATCTCTCTGCTCAGAGCCTCCAGCTCCTCCTTCATCCTCTGACTCTTGTGCTCCTCTTCCTCCCTCAGTGCAGCCATCCTGGCCTCCTCTTCCTCCTCCAGAAACTGGTGGAGCTTCTTAAACTGCTCCTTAATCTGCGTCTCTGTGCGTCGGGCCTGGACCTTCATGTGAGCTGCTGTTTGTTCAGACTTCACTTTAACTCGTTTAAAAACCTTTAACTTCTCCTTTAAGGGCTCCAGAGTCTCCTGAAGTTTCTTCTTGTGTTGTCGTGCAGCTTCATCGACGGGTCTGAATCTGTGGTCGCTGTGTTTTTCTGAATCTCTGCAGATGAGACACACCGGCTGCTGATGGTCCAGACAGAAGAGTTTGAGTTTCTCAGAGTGCAGACTGCAGAGAGCCTCTGAAGCTCTCTGATCTCTCTCCTGTAAGAAGGCCTCACACAGCTGCTTTAACACCAGGTTACAAGGTGGTTCAGACTTTGAAGATCTTCTCTTACAAACTGGACACTCCTGTGCTGGTTTCTGTGTCCACCAACTCTTCAGACAGTCTTTACAGAAGCTGTGACTCCATCCACCACTGCAATTATCTGCATATTAAGTCTGTGCAGTATTTGGGCTCAGCCACAAATCAGAGGGCTGAGAGAAAAACACCAGTACGCGGTGTTAATGCAGCAGAGATGTGTTAGGCCGGTGGCGTATTTTACAATTAAAGCAAACATAAAGCTGTTACTGAGCCTGGTCTGCGCCGCAGCTACTTGGCCAGTCGCCGTTACTCACATCCTTTAGCTGTTTAGTTGAATTGACGGGATCAGGTTGATTTTATGTGTGATCCACGACAGCCTCGTATTATCCAATCACTTCAGTTCATCCATCAAGCCCCCATACTGAGCGCAGCGGTGAAAGACGCACATCGAGAGAGCGGGAAAGAAAGCTGAGAGAGACAGAGAGAGAAAGAGAAACACTGCACCAGAACACCGGCTCTCGTTACAAACCACCAGAGACCCTCCTCGACTGCCAAAAATCTCCAAATTTGAACCCAAGCTTTCTGGCTGCTAATTATTCCTCGAGCATGGTCTGAACTGAATTTATGACACTAAGCTGGCGCTCCTCATGGCATCATAAATTAAACTGGCAAAGAGTTTTAGAATCAAAACCAAGGCCCCCTGTCCTCCAACGAAAGGAAAATTAAAAAGTCATGAATGTAAATATGGATGTTCGCAGAGCAGACTCTGTGACCCGTCTCCCCATTTCTAAGCAGCCACTTTATTTTTTTTGTATGTTCTGAGTAATTTTGTTTTCTGAGGCTGAGCAGACGAAACCTTAAGTTTCGGAATATCTTCCCAAGAGAAATGTTGGCGTTGTATGTTTCTGCAAACCATGAATATAACCATTTGAGGGTTTCATCATAGCAGCAATTTTAATGCGATATACAATAGTATAAATGAGCTTACTTTGTCATCTGGAGGTGGAATAGAGTGTGTAATAGAAGTCAAAAGATTATCAGCCTGGCCGATTATTTGGGCTGATATTTGGCATTTTGCCAGTTATCTGTAGCTGCGTTTTATTTCAATGACTGCTGATAAAATTGATTTATTAAAAAGTGCACAGAAAGTGTCAGCATGGGAGGGATTTTTACTTTGTATAATCTTAGGGAGCAATTTTTATGTCTTCATTTTTCTGTTTAAATTTTCACCTGACTTTATAAAACAAAGTTGCTGGGAACTTGCTGTATATGATGTTGAAAGTTTCACTTTCAATGAAACATTTGTTGAAGACTTTTAAACAAAGTTTGGTGTTTGAGTTTGTTAAATTCCAAATTTTAAATATTGACGTAAAGATTTTCATTTTTAGGGTAAATGCATATCGGTTCCAGATATCAGTTATCCGTCTCATTAACTACTCATAGCCGCTATCGGCCCTGAAAAAGCGATATTGGCCGATCCCTCGTGTGTAACACCGTAATACAAATCTGCAGATTTTAATGTTATAATCCCACAATTGTAATAGCAGCTGCCCACTACAAACATAATATGACATTTCCTGCAAATGTCCAGAAGAGAAATCTATGTGATGTCCAAAACAGACATCTATAGTACGTCCAGACTGGATGTAGTATAGATGTGCGTTTGCTGACATCACAGTAGTGCTTCCCGGGGTGTAAACAGCTGACGCAGACAGATACCTAAAAAGTCATAAGTAGACGCAGAAGTTCACCGACAGAGCGGCACCATGTGACCAGTTGGGATGAGAACTTGCTGGTATTTGGCAGCTTCAGAACGAACTGAATCAGCTTCAGGTTTTAACTCCAGAACATAAACTCCCCCTCGTTACTAAACCCCCCAAGTTTCCAAAAAGGACATAACATCAGTGGGCTAAATGGTCACTACAGCCCTGATAACCTGACAGGTTCTCATCCCAACTCGTCACATGTTGCCGCTCTGTCAGTGAACGTCTGCGTCTACTTATGACATCTGAGGTATCCTTGTGCGTTAACCGTTTACACTCCAGGATGCTGTTACCATGATGTCAACAAATGCACATGGTGGGATGATGTGCACGGTCCTTATGTTTACACAACAGCAGATGGCGACCAACGCTGACGGTCATGATGACTGGGATTAGGCAACAAAGTGACGGATGGTTAGGTTTAGGCAAAACAGACACATGAAAAATCCAGTCTCCTGCATGAAAGCCGTTTGGTTGTGGGACCTGTCCAAATGCGTCTTCATCTGATGCCGGATTCTGGTTGAACGTGGAAGGTACGTTTTGCCGTCAGGCTCGTACGCTGAAAGCGCTGACTGAGAGAA
>NW_024617729.1:0-2809 GCF_008729295.1 Plectropomus leopardus | reverse complement strand
CGGGTGATGTGAGGGTCTAAGGGCAGAGGGATGTCGTACACTGTAAAGCCCTCTGAGGCAAACCATGTTTTGTGATAATGGGCTCTATAAATAAAACTGACTTGACCTGACCTGATCCTTGGCTGCAGAAGCTAGCTCTAGGGACGTGGAATTTCACCTCTCTTGTGGGGAAGGAGCCTGAGCTGGTGCGCGAGATTGAGAAGTTCCGACTAGATATAGTCTTCTCAAGAGGGGTTGGACTCTCTTCCACTTTGGAGTTGCCACTTGTGAGAGGCGCCGGGCAAGGGTGGCAATACTTATTGCCCCCCGGCTCGGTGCCTGTATGTTAAAGTTTACCCCGAGAGAACGAGAGGGTAGCCTCCCTCCACCCTCAGGTGGGGGGACGGATCCTGACTGTTGTTTGTGCCTATGGTCCAAACGGCAGTTCAGAGTATCCACCCTTTTTGGAGTCCTTAAAGGGGGTGCTGGAGAGTGCTTCTTCTGGGGACTCCCTCGTTCTGCTGGGGGGCTTCAACGCTCATGTTAGCAACGACAGTGAGACCTGGAGGCGCGTGATTGGGAGGAATGGGTTCTGTGCTTGCCACAGATTGTCCATAACAAACACCATGTTTAAGCATAAGGGTGTCCTTATGCGAACTTGGCATCAGGACACCCTAGGCCGCAGTTCAATGATCAACTTTGTAGTCGTGTCATCAGACTTGGACACTCAGGTGAAGAGAGGGGCGGAGCTGTCAACCGATCACCACCTGGAGGTGAGTTGGCTCCAATGGTGGGGGAGGACGCTTGTCAGACCTGGCAGACCCAAATGCATTGTGAGGGTCTGCTGGGAGCATCTGGCACAGTCTCCCATCAGAAGGAGCTTCAACTCCCACCTCTGGGAGAGCTTCAACCATGTCCTGGGGGAGGCGGAGGACATTGAGTCCGAGTGGGCCATGTTTTCCGCCTCCGTTGCTGAGGTGGCCGACCGGTGCTGTGGCCGTAAGGTGGTTGGTGCCTGTCGGGGCGGCAACATCCCAACCCATTGGTGGACACTGATGGTAAGGGATGCCATCGAGCTGAAGAAGGAGTCCTGTTGGGCCTTCTTGGCCTGTGGGACTCCGGAGGTAGCAGACAGGTACCGGCAGGACAAGCGGAGTGCACCTACGGCGGTCGCCAAGGTGAAAACAAAGGCATGGGAGGAGTTCGGTGAGGCCATGGAGAACGACTTCTGGACTGCTTCAAAGAGGTTCTGGACCACCATCCGGCGTCTCAGGAGGGGGGAGCGGTGCTCTGTCAACACTGTGTATGGTGGGGACGGGACCTCGACTCGGGACGTTGTGGATCCGTGGAAGGAATATTTCGAAGACCTCCTCAATCCCACCGACGCGCCTTTCTGTGAGGAAGCAGGGCTTAGGGACTCTGGGGTGGGCTCTTCCATCTCTGGGGCTGAGGTTGCTGAGGTGGTCAAAAAGCTCCTCGGTGGCAGGGCCCAGGGGATGGATGAGGTCCGCCCGGCATTCCTTAGGGCCTTGGATGTTGTGGGGCTCTCATGGTTGACACGACTGCAACATTGCATGGACAGTCGAACAGGGGTTCGACTGCTTCATCAGGCCGTGACCTCCAGCTCTCACTGGATCGGTTCGCAGCCGAGTGTGAAGCGGCCGGGATGAGAATCACCACCTCCAAATCCGAGGCCACGGTTCTCACCCGGAAAAGGGTGGAGTGCCCTCTCCAGGTCGGGGATGAGATCTTGCCCCAAGTGGAGGATTTTAAGTACCTCGGGGTCTTGTTCACAAGTGATGAAAGGATGGAGCGGGAGATCTTCGTGCCTACCCTCACCTATGGTCACAAGCTTATGGTAGTGACTGAAAGAACAAGATCACGGGTACAAGTGGCCGAAATGAGCTTCCTCCATAGGGTGGCTGGGCTCTCCCTTAGAGATAGGGTGAGAAGCTCAGTCATCCGGGAGGAGCTCGAAGTAGAGCCGCTGCTCCTCCATGTTGAGAAGAGCCAGATGAGGTGACTTGGGCATCTAATTATTCTTCCTCTACATGTAAGATTTTATATATACTCCCCATAGTATGTTTACTATTACCATTATAGTTTTTGATAATGTATTTCAAAAGTGTATTCATTTTATGTATATCTATTATTATTCTACTTTTTAAATAACACCTTTTTTGCAAATACCTACAAAATTCATGGTTTGGTGTATTATATTGTTTGGAAATATTTGCCAAAATCTAACTAATCCCTTTTTTGACTATGTTTTGAAAACAGAGTTGCTTTTATTTGTCTTAAATCCTGTATCTCCAACAATTTCAATTCAAATAGATCATATCATTTTCTGTAATTTCCATTATTTTAACAATTCTTCTCCATGTTTTTACAGTATTTGCTACGCAATAGTTATTTATCCTGCTTTCTACGTTATTTCTACCAAATATTAGTGAATTTAGGTATTGGACTGAGTTCATTTTTATTACCTTCCACTTTTACCTGGGCTGCGTAGAAGTACTTACTAATATCTGGAAATGCCAATCCTCCATTTGATTTTAACTGCTTTAAGTTTTTTTGTTTTAATCTTGTTTTTTTGTCATCCCATATATATTTTCCCATTCTTTAAAATATATTGGTTTTATATAAGTTGGCAGAATTTCAAACAAAAATAAGAATCTTGGAAGTGTTGTCATTTTAATTGATTTAATTTTTTCAAAGATGAATACATTTAACCTGGTTGCGCCGATGCTGTGATCTTGCCTTTGGACACCTCCCTATCAACATATGCATGAGTTATCATCTCCCTCAACATCATCATAGAGTGCAATTA
>NW_024617728.1:0-1096 GCF_008729295.1 Plectropomus leopardus | reverse complement strand
CTGTCTGTATTATTATTATGTATTTATTTATTTGTGTATTATTATTATTATTATTATTATTAGTTTGTATTATTCTTATTATTTTCAGTATACATGACCTCAATACTTCCTGTCTAAAGCCCATGATATATCATTTTTCTGTCTGTGATTTAGGAGGTGTGTTAAACTTTTTGTTATGCAACAACATTGTATTTTATTTGTTCAAATAGATGTTGGGTAAATGTGCTGAAAAGATCAACATCCTCATATCAGCAGATGGCAGCTGATGTCTTGCATCTACACAGTATGTGACAGTAATACTGTCTGCGATACTGCAGTGTCTCCCTCTAACGTCCATGTTCAGTGTTACATCTACAGTGCAGCCTGCTGATGTCATTTAACCCTTTGATACCTAAGCATCTTGGCTTAATTTCTCACTAAAATATGTGAAGAAGGCAATGAGCAACTTAAGAAAAAATGATCCAAAAATTCATTTTAAAAAAGTGCAATAAAATTGCCTGAAAATTAGCAGTAAAAGTAAAACAATTAAAAAGGGAAATAACCTAAAAATGTGCTTCAAAATTCTAAACATTTTCTGTAACATAATTTAGAATATGCAATTAGTGAACTTTATGATATTCCTGATTTTTTTTTTACCTAGACATTTTTTTCTTCGATATTTTTCTAAACCTACTAATTTCTTATGTTACATAAAGTATAACATAGTATAAAGTATAACATAAAATGTCCAGAAACAGAATATGTATGTGTGTGTGTGTGTGTGTGTGTGTGTGTGTGTGTGTAATTTTAATTGTATTTTCTTGTCACCTTGTAGCCTAATTTATTTGTTTATTTCAGATTGCATGACATTTCTTGCAAAGTTGCCTATTACAAGGTTTTTTTGTGTGTTTTTGAAAAAAAAAAAACAACGTTTTGTGAGATTCCACGTTTAAATGTTCGCGCAAGGCCTCTGAACGCGCACAAAAAACTGACACTGATCCAGGTGTTCAAGGGTTAATCCACCCGCTGACCGCCAGGTGACCAAAACAAACACACCTGGATGTTGCACGTTAGCCTGACTGAAGCTAACATGCTAAGGTGCTCACCTGGATTTACC
>NW_024617727.1:0-1149 GCF_008729295.1 Plectropomus leopardus | reverse complement strand
CTGTTAATATAAAGTGTAAAGGTTGATTTGTGTGCATAAGAATATCAGTTAAATATTTTTTTTAGATGAAGGGGTGAAGTAGAGGGAGACACTGGGAACAATGCAATGAGCAGCATATTTAAACTCCTAGACCACCAGACTAAGCAATTTTGATACAACATTGTATGAAAATTACAGCCTTGTTTTCTCACTATTGTTAATTTTAGACATGAAGAAATAACTCTCCTGATGTCTGCTTTATTTCAGTATTTTAGCTTTGACAAAATATTTCCCCGTCAAGAGTCACCACCTGCACACCCCTGACTTATTGAGCAAAAGCAACACACTACTTTAGAAAAAAAGAAGAGGAAGAAAAAAAAACAGTTCTGGCCAACCAACTAAACCAAGCAGAGCGTTCTGAGCTTGCTGTATGACAAGAACACAACAGGTTCACTTGCTCTCTCCCAGCCCCCGGCTCTGTTTACATTCTGCTGGCAGGGGGATCTGGAAGTGTTTGGCTCAGCTCTGCACTCACTGGGAACTATCAGACAATTCACATTTTAAACTATTTTGATATCAGCTCTGTGGAGAGTTGCCGTTTCCCTGAGAACATGACTTGCCTCTGGGCTCTGGGGCCTATTGCACCGCCAGACGAATAAACAGAGGGAGGGGAAAAAGAGAGAGGCGGGGAGAGACAAGAGAGGGTGATGGGAAGAGAGAGAGAGAGAGAGAGAGAGAGAGACAGAGAGAGCACGGCCAATGTTCGTCAGCCTCTACAGTAAAAACAAATAAGTTTAAAAAGTATAATCATACTCTTCGCTGCAGACAGGCCTCAAATCTCATGATTCTGAGGATGAATCCAGTGTAAACACACCATGCAAAAAAACTAATCAGGGTTTAAGATGATTTACTAAACTTTTCATATTTGCTCCTGGATGGAAAAAATACAGATACACTATAAATAGAAAAATGCAACGGCCACATTTGAGTAGATGAAAACTGGTTGTACTGTAAACGCTGCAGAGAGCTCCAGGGTCGAGGGTTTCTGGTGAGTACTCGGTTCCTATATTGAGGTTAAAGGTGCTGGAATTAGAGGGGAAACCTTTAGCCTGTGTTAATTAAGTAAGTAGTTACGTTTCACCCCGCTCATGCAGTGCCTGAAGCTGTGTA
>NW_024617726.1:0-1015 GCF_008729295.1 Plectropomus leopardus | reverse complement strand
CACACACACACACACACACACACACACACACACACACACAGAGTTCGACCTTGGCAGCCGGTTTTCGTTGTGTAGTCTGACTCAGCATTAGAGTCTAATGACAGGCCCTGCTCCTCTGAGACACTCAGATGGGAAAGGAGAGGAGAGAGGGAACGGGAGAGGGAACAGGAGAGGGAACGGGAGCCTGAGAGGAGATGAGGAGTGGGGGAGACAAAGAAGGGAGGAGATAAAAGAAGAGAGCAGAAAAAGGAGGAGAGGAAACAGAAGGGAGGGTTAAGAGACGGGGGAAACAAAGAAGGGAGGAGAGAAAGCAGGAGAGAGACATTAGAAATAAACACAGATGTGCGTTTGCCCGTCGGCTCATCGGCTGCTGTTTTGAAGCCTCAAGTGCAGCATTTCAGCCGTCGCCATCTTGAATGTTTGGAGACAGAAGTGACCGTGTTTGGATGAGAGGGTGGAGCTGTGGAGGAGCGAGTGACGGATCTGACTGACAGACCGTAGTGACGCCTCACAGACAGACCGTCGCTCAAAGCGCGCCCACCCTCCGATATAACTCTAAGCCTTAATGAAATGTTAACGCGTGAGTTCAGTAAAAATCCACCGCCCGTACAGTTGTTCTGAATGTTGAAATTAACTATAGGAACCAGACCTGTTTTTTTGCACCAGGCTGCAGACATGTTTGTTTCTGCTGTAAAGTTGTCATTTTAACGTGGGGGTCTGTGAGGGTTGACTCTTTTTTGGAACCAGCCTCAAGTGGATCTGCCGTTTTGGCACTTCTGCGCTGGCTTCATTTTTCAGCCCTGGAGGTTTCAGCTTTCATAGATTATATTTGTCCCAGACTTTAGGTTCAGTAGGTGAACTGCTGATGGTTGATGAGCGTTAGTGGTTGGAGCACGTTGGAGGATCCGTGTAGGCTGGTTTCCATTATAGATTTGTACAAAGCGTAAGCAATATTTTTGAATTGTGGATAAAAATACAATGTGGAGATGACTGTGTTTCCACTGAGTGATGTTGT
>NW_024617725.1:0-2014 GCF_008729295.1 Plectropomus leopardus | reverse complement strand
TATTTTGTTTGTTTGTTGTTATTGTTTCTTTGGCAATTTTAAGGAAGGTTTCTGTTTCCTACTTAAGGGGTATCATAACATTAAATAAAATTACAGAAATATTACATTAATGAGACCCAAATATAATACAATGCATGTTTTTATGTCTTGATGGCTGTGGGTTAAAAAATGCAGTTTGAATGGGTTTCAGTGGCGCACTTTTTGCACTTAACAGTATAAATATAATACTTTTGTTTCCATTGTGTATTTTAGACTTATTGTTGGAGCTGAGCTGGAAATTAGATTTTAGATTTAGATTAAACAAAACTGCACAATCTTGCCTAAGTTTGTGCCATGTGCATGAACACAGCCAAAAATATCAAAAAAATGAAGAATGAAAAGCGCGTAAAATGCGCCAGACAGTCCCTATAAAGGACACCTACTGACATATATTCAATATATTCACCTGCATCATTTGTCCATGTTTGCTCCTCCTCGTGCTGCAGACTGATGCTGTGGTTAAAACACGCGCTGCAGCATCAGCCTCGAGTACTTTTTGTCTTTTTGTCTCTGCTCCACCTTTTCATTCACAGCTCCTTTATCCAAATCATTTGTGTTTACATTCAAATCGCAACACTCCACCTGTCTTGATTTCATGCATTTCCCGCTTGACCGCACTTCTTCTTCTTCTTCTAACTTTTATGGCGATTAGCGTCCACTGGTGTCGCATTGCCGCCACCTGCTGGATTGTGTCAGTTTCCCAGTGCAAGCTATATACAGTGTCCACCCAAAAAAATGATATCAAGGCTAAAATACCAAAGTCAGTTGTAATATTATGTAAAGTGAAAAATCTTTTGAAACAGACTTAATTATACTCACTGTACTGCTCCTTTGCACTCACATATATAACTTACAGTGCGGAAATACATAAGAAACAACCACATATCCCATCTCCATCCTTCAAAAAAGAGCCATAAGAAAATCCACTGTTTATCACATTTAAAGCGTTTAAATTAAGAGATCTGGTTGATCTTAAAACGAATCAACTCATGTAAAGAGCTAAAAAAAAACCAAAACTACTATCTAATTAGAATATTTTAAAAAAAAAAGTTGTTTCAAATGAAAGAAAGTTGACATGATTTGAGAGGAATTTGTACATTCAAGAAACAGTTATTTAGGACTAATGCAAAAATATCATTATATTACTGTCAAAGTTGTTAATTTATGGATCAGCTGTACAGTAACAGTTCCCTCTCCCCCTCTGATTTTATTCATTTTTACGTCTTTTATTCATCTTGGACATTTTGCTGACACCAGATGATGATTTCTGTCACAGTGCAGACACTTTGCTTCTTCACCACCTTCCACATGACAGTTTTCCTTCTTGCATTTTTCATATCTTCTCTCTTCTCTGCACACTGCAGCAAAATGTGTTTTTTCCTGACAGCTGAAACATCGTTTATATGGCTTCACTCTGTGACTCTTTTTAAATAACATTGACTTGACTTGATTTTTTGGCTAAATACAGCTGTGTGTGTGTGTGTGTGTGTGTGTGTGTGTGTGCGCGTGAGATGTAATATCAGAAACAGATTTAGACAAATGTTGGTGGATTGATGAACTCATTTTATTGTTCTGATTTGTCACAGCCACAAATACACACAGTAACAAACAAACAAACAAACAAACAAACAGAAATCAAAACATTTTGCACTGAAGGATTTCTCCTTCAGCTATGAAAAAAGACAATAATTTGAATTCAAACAAGAACAAATTTTGGCTTTTTATCTCTGTTTACAGCAATGTCAGACACATACAACAGATCCAAATAAATCAAAACATGAATGAATAAAAAGACACACAGTACTCATTTTTACAGTTGTTATCGGAGCCGTGGCAGCCTGCTGAACATGTACAATGAAAATCCTGCAGATGGCACTGTGGCACAGAGTGAGAGGGCTGCAGAAACTCTACAATCTGAGAAACTAACAAACTGATGTTACAGAGCAAAAAGACAGAATCTGTCCTCAGCTGAAAC
>NW_024617724.1:0-1231 GCF_008729295.1 Plectropomus leopardus | reverse complement strand
CACACACACACACACACACACACACACACACACACACACACACACACTCAGTAGTCCAGGCTAAACAAACACAGTGGCAGTTGAGTATAAACTTCCAGTAGTGTTGTTAAGAGAAGAGACACACAGACGCCCTCTGTCCTCTGTGTGTGTGTGTGTGTGTGTGTGTGTGTGTGTGTGCGTGTGCGTGTGCGCGTGCGCGTGCATGCCAGTGTAAATGAATGCTCATGCCTCTGCGTGTGTGTGTTTCCCTCTCTGGGTCAGCATGGCCTCCTGACATTGTCTTGTCTCAAACAGAAACAGTGGGCATCATCCTGTGTGTGTGACCTTCATGACCTCCACAGTTACAGCTCTTTGTAACACTTTCTCTTTTTTCAGACTGTCTCTATAAAGTTATTCTACACATTGTCATCACCAAGCTTTAAGACAAACTGTTGACTCTAGTGGGACTCAAACCCACAACCTTTGAATCACTTCTTCTGAGTTTCACTAGAAGTCCAATGCACTGTCCATTGTACCACAGAGCCAGTAAATCCTACAGTGTCTGGTTTATGTTTTTTGGTAGGTACAGTCACTCTTACATGCCAAAGATGGATAAAAGTGCCTCAAAAATAGGAAAGTAATTTGGAAAAACAGTGCAGGCTCAGTCCATGCATAAACAGGTATTTTTGTAAACAGGTTTTTTCCCTCCTTTCATTCTAAGAAATGTCTTGTGCACACATACACTGCTATTAAAATAGAGAAGAAACTGTCCAAATGTAAACACAGGGTGCGTTCAGAAGCGTTTTCTTTTTACTTTACAGTAGGTGCTACAGCTGCCCTTATATAGTTCGTACTGTTGCTGCAGTATGCACATGATTAGGATAACACCGTGAACTTTGACCTTCTTGCTCTTGTATCAGTTGCCACGGAGATCAAACAAAAGGCCATTTGCTGAGCTCATCAGAGACAGATAAATTCAGACACCTCTGCTGTTGTTACTTTGCAATGTTTAACTTTAATATTTTTGCAACAGTGTCTTTATTGTGGTTTTCAATCATAACAAATATTACAAATAAAATGCAATAAATACAAATAAAATACAATATTACAAATACAATAAATAAAATAGTATTGGCAGTAAATATGGTATACCATAAAATGAAAAGGCAAAGCAAAAAAAACAAACAAAAAAATAAAGCCCAGCAACAATAATATATAGGCCAATAAAATCTATAATAATTATAATAATTAT
>NW_024617723.1:0-1532 GCF_008729295.1 Plectropomus leopardus | reverse complement strand
GTTTTTGTCTTTGTTTTTTCATCGTTTTTATGTCTTGTTTGCTGTTTTCTGTTTGCTGTTAGTGTTAAAAAATAAATAAAAAATTTGACTAGGGTTGGGCTGATGGCGTCTTCTTTTGCAAACACCATCAGCACCAGTGCGTGGGTCTGCCGTGGCACAAATGTCACTTACTGGGTACCTCAGAAGCAGCATACAGCAGTCCTACAAGGCTACTGCCCTCCTCTATGCCAAATACCTGGACCAAGAAAGTACAGCTCTCCATTAAGCTTATAAAACATCAGGAGAACTTGTGATAGCAGACCATCTCATTGAAATGCCAAGTACAATGGTACAATGAGAGAAGACAGTAGCAGAGCTGAATTTTAGGGCTGGGGGAAAAAAATTGATTCACGTAAGAATCTCGATTCTTTCCTGTATCTGCTGGTGTTTCCATTAGAAATTTGCACACATCTTCAGCGATATTTTAGAAATGTCCATAAAACACAATTGCGAGATGACCGCGTTACCAACTGAGTTATGTCACTTCTCCTCTGGTGATAACATTCCTAGGAACATGGTGATGGATGTTCAAAACATTAGCAGCTTTATTTCTATTGCAGCCACCGCACTAGCCGTCAATATTTTCAATCCAAGGCCACGTAGACGTGTTATGGAGCCATAATGGAAAGACAAGCCCCTTATACATGGGAGTGGTCACATATGAGGGATCTCTGGGCGGTGATAGAAAACTTTTTTGCAAGAAGTGTTTGGGTTTTTTTCCCAAAATTGTTATGTTGCCATGAAGTTAGTTAATTATTTATTATTTAGTTATGAAGTTTGTTAATTAATTAATTTAATTAATTTTATATTCGCAATTTCAATTTGCACAATTGAAGTTTAATGGAAACCTGCCAACTGATTGGGAGCCTGATTTTGTGGACCCACAGAATATTTGTTGTCTCTTTTATACCCAGATGAGCTTTAGTCTATAGCAGTGTTCTCAGAGCTGAAACAGAAATGTTCCCCCGTACACAGAACATTCCTGGCTGATCTCAGTGTCATCTAGAACATGTTTTATAGTTCATTGTCTGTGGAGCAGCTCCACACTTGTACCCTGCGACATCACAAGTTTTAACACTCTTGTTTTTGGATTTGAGAGAGATGTTCAATTCTATTTTTGGACTATCTTGGACCATAACAATAACGTATGCATTTTGAAAATGGGTGTAGGGCCCCCTTTAAAACGAAAAGGCACATTTTTGTTCTTATATGCAGTTTTGTTATTTGATATTTCAGATGAATTTTGCCTCAGTCCACTCTGTGATGATGTGGCTTGTTATAGAAGTGACTGCAGTGAACGGGTACACGTCGAAACTGTGATGAAAGTGCTGCTGAAACAACGTGAACATGTAAGCTAGCTAAACAACTCCACATGTAGCCGACACACCGACACCCACAGACACCTGACACAGCTGTGCTCGGTGCCATGTTTGTGTGTTTCGGTGCTATCTGCGGTGTGACAGTGGTCGGTTAATGCTGGTGTCGTTGCTCAC
>NW_024617722.1:1292-1869 GCF_008729295.1 Plectropomus leopardus | reverse complement strand
CAAAGTCACAAAGAAATTACCTGAAGATTAAGTTAAAAACAGACAAGAAATTGACCTAAAAATATTTATAGTTTTATTTATTTATAACTAAAACTATAAATCACATAATTTCGAGATTTTTGGATTTATCATTTCAACCATCCGTAGGTTCTTTTAAACATGAAAATAAATTTGAAAACTAAATATTGAATCATCTGGATGTCAACACGTTGCTCATCACTATAATGGTCTGGCGAAAAATCACTTTTCGAAAAATAAATTAGATTTAAAAAACAATTGTATTTACTCTACAGACATGATTTTAAAAGTAATGACTTCTTGGGAAAAAAAAAAACCTGTAAATTTCAAGAACACAGTAACAAGATCAGCAGGATGATTATCAGTTAAACAAAGTAGATAAAATGTGCAGTAAATGTGCTAAAATATATATAAAAAACTGGAATTTGCAAGAAATTGTTTTAAAAAAAAACTTTCAAGAAAACTACCTAAAACAAAAAACCCCAAAGAAAAAGAAAGTTAAAAAAAGAGGAAAATAATAATAATTCTGTAAATTAATTTAAAAATATATAACTATGAT
>NW_024617722.1:0-1264 GCF_008729295.1 Plectropomus leopardus | reverse complement strand
ATGAATACATTGATCTATGAACATTTCTCTCACCTTTAAAAAAAATCTAAATCTACAATATGTCTTGACAAACTGCTCTTTGCCATTTTTCCTAATCTTTTCATAAGAAATCGCACCAATTTGCTCAGATTTAAAGGCTTAAATACTCGTGATAGCCGCCTGAATGCAGCACAAGAAAAGCGATGTGGATCCAGTTTCAAGGGTAAAAGCTGTGAAAAAATGGGAGCAAAAAAGCACGCATGTTGAAATGGTATTTTAGCGTGTGTGCAGGCAGAGAGGGAGGCGAAGCAGCAGAGTCGGAGAGGACGTCTGGAGTCGATGTGTAATTGGTCTCCCACAGCGAGAGAGTGTGCGTTCAGACCCGTCTGTTTCTGGAGAATATTGCGGGCTGTGAGCGTGGATATAAATGAGGCTGTTGTCTGTGGACTCCTGCAGAGAGGAGACTCATTCACCCGCCAGGTGAGCGCCGACGAACGGCCCGCTCAGCCAATATCCGTCTTGTGAGGAGGAAAATCGAGATGAGGTTGTGATTTTCTGAACCTGTCTTCATGTAGAAATGAGCAACAATGCTGGAAAATGACCTGCTGCTCTCCTCTTTTCTCCTGTAACCAGGCAGCGTTCACAGTCCTCTCTTCAACGCGCTGTCAACTGGACGAAATGTTGGGATCGTGCATTTCTGCAAACCACAAATATGTTACATGCTTCTGTTTTAAATGCATCATACCAGCGTTTGTAAAGGGATGGAGTTAGTGAGCTGACTCATGAGGTGGAGGGGATGGTGATGGTGCAACACCGAGGAGAGACGCCTGTTAAACTACTGAACTGGTTGTGATTTTTTGAGTCATAGTTGTGTTTCAAGCAGCTTTTAAAGGCAGCAAACGTGTGTTTTTTTTTAGGGACCCAGTGCTGTTTTCCAGCTGGGACGGTGCCACAAAAAAAGCTTTCACTTTTTACTGCAACATCTTTGGATTTTCTGCAGGAATTGTGCCCTCAGACCGGGTATTTTAAGCCCAAACATGAATTTTTACTGACCTTAACCCTTAAACCTGGTTAGCTATTAGTTCTGCTTGTGCTGCGTTTAGACGCCGTCACAAGTATTTAAAACTTTGAAATTAAAGCAGATCAATATTATTTCTTTCAAAAACATTTGGGGAAAAAAGGCAGTGGCCAAATTAGAAAGAGATGTCCCACAAATTGCAAGAAATTATTAAAAGGTTATCTCAAAATTAGGTTTAAAAAGGGGGCAGGGGGTTGATCAGAAAAT
>NW_024617721.1:0-1351 GCF_008729295.1 Plectropomus leopardus | reverse complement strand
TTATTTATGGGATTTAATTTATTTAAACTTTTAATTATTATTTTATTTATTTCAGAATTTATTTATCTGTCTGTGTTTTTTTTAATGTATGAAATGTTTTGGCATTTCTTTTGTCTGTTTTTTTTTTAATTTTGGTGTTTCCCCATGGTGCTTCCAAAGTAAAAATTGCCAAAATTTATCACAGCCAGAAACAGAGAAGAAACACTTCATGCATATATTTCCTAACTTAATTGGTAACTAATTATCAGAACATAAAGTGAAAGTTTCCAGGTATCTGTGAAAACTGTTTCTGTGGTGTTAAAGTAAAAAAAAAACACCTCTCCGCCCTCTCATACATGTGTTAATGGACATGGGTGAAGTGTGTGTCATCTTTCACTCCAGTCCTAAAGGTCCCGACGCCACGACAACGGGATGCTGCCGAAGCGAGCTGCTGCTGGCTCGTTGCCGTGGTAACCTGGAGCTCGTCGATCAGCAAACCATCAGAGCTCCCCTGAGTAAACCTCCTGCTTTTTTTTCTGTCCTCTTCCTTCACCTTCTCCCTAAATTCACACACAGATACTCACTCCTCCTCTGCGGCGATGCACTAATGCTGTAACACAGAGATTAAAACGCTATCAAGGTTTATTTAAGCAGATATCTCTGCAGTGCAGGCTGCGGATTCCCACGGCAGATACAGGAGACAAAAGCCGAGTTATCTCCAAGCCGCTGAAATGACGAGGTGAAACACACCTTGTAGCAGCGGGGATGCCTTGATAGCGTTTATCTCTCCGCACTGTTGACTGTTGATTTCTCTGGGTGTCGGCCTCCGCTGAGAAGATGAGCTTCTTTGAGGGAACTAACAGCTAATTACTTTACAGGAAGCAACTTCCAGGGTGGCTATTAACAAGGCAATCTGAGCTTCAACTAACGACACGCTTTTCTCTGCTCTGTGTGTGTGTGTGGGATTACAGTTTGTGTTTTGTGTGTGTGTGTGTGTGTGTGTGTGTGTGTGTGGGATTACAGTTTGTGTTTTGTGTGTGTGTGTGTGTGTGTGTGTGTGTGTGTGTGTGTGTGTGTGGCTGAACGGCTTGGACTTTTTTAACCCAAATGGCTGCTCTCTTTCAGATCCTGTACTGATCACAAATCCACCACTTCTATAACCGAATCAGGACTGAGCGATTAATCAGATACTGCATAATACTTACTCTATTTTTAGGAACTAGAAACAAATTTACCAAATTATTCAGACTGTCAAGGAAAAAATGAGGGATATATATAATGACGTATAATGATCAGAGTAATCGCTGTCCCGGTTTCTCGACGTCTGCTGATGCAGTGTTCATTTTTATATATTACTTTTCATCAAATTTCA
>NW_024617720.1:0-2902 GCF_008729295.1 Plectropomus leopardus | reverse complement strand
TTTTTTTTACTTTTTCATTTATTTTTAAGTGATTTTCCTGCTAACTTTTGGGGCAAGTTGCTTGTTGTCTTCTCACCATGTTTTTGAAAAAATCAATCTGATTTGCTCATGTTTCCAAGGGTTAAGCAATATTTACAAATAAATGTCTGTCTCAGATCTTCATTTTGGATGTGGCGATGACTCGCCGTTATGCCAGTATGTTCTTAGTTGTGTGAACATCTTAAATTACTGTTTAACCAGCTGAGCGAGTTCTTCTCACATTTCCTGAGCGGCTGTGATTTTCTTGATTTTATTTCCTTGTATTTCTGCATCAGCTGGGAGCGGTATTTTATCAAGTAGACTGTCTTTAAAATCTCCATCCAGTTTGAGGTCAAAGGCCTTCGCCAGAAGTCGAGAGGCCACGACGAACGTGTGCAACTGCGGGCTCGACTCCAGGTGGGCGTCCAGGTGAGTCTCCTTTTTATTGGCGTTTACGATTCCTATAATCTCCATTGTCACCTTCTGGATGCCGACGCTGTGAACCTGCAGAAAGACGGAGTGACGGTCGGGGTTCAGGACATGGTGAAGCAGATTTAACGCCTGTCGGTTTCACGCCTCGGGTCATCGGTCAGGTTAACGCTCAGAGTGCTTCACATTCAGAAGATCTCCACAGTTTGAAGGTGGAAACCCAAGATTACATGCTGAGGCCCAAAACAGGTTTGTGAGGTCACCTTGACCTTGATGTTTGTGCCAAATTTGAAAAATTCTCTCAAGGTGTAATTGAGAAATTATGTTCACAAAACCGAGACAGATTCAAGGTCACAGTAACCTATGACCTTTGGCCACCAAAATCTTATCAGGATGTCCTTGAAGTGGTCGTTTGTGCCAAATTTAAAAGAAATTTTCTCAAGGTGTTTTTGACACATCACGTTCACGAGAATGAGACATACAAGATCACAGTGACCTTTGGCCACCAGAATATAATTACTTCATGCTTGAGGCCAAATGGACGTTTGTGTCAAATTTTTAAAAAATACCTGCAAAGCCTTCTGCAGATATTGCTTTCATGAGAATGAGATGGATGAAAGGTCACAGTGACCTTGACCTCTGACCACCAAATTTGAATCTGGTTGTCGTTGACTTAAAGTGGATGTTTGTGCCAAATTTGAGAAAATTCACTCAAGATATAATTGATATATCATGTTCTAAAGAGGGAGATGGACACAAGGTCACAGTGACCTTTTGAACAACAAATTCTAATCAGCTCATCGTTGAGTCCAAGTCAAAGTCGTTGAGTTTGCGCCAAATTTGTGGAAATAATGAAACGGCGGACTGAGAGAAAGTAGAGCAGAGTGTTGGCTTCAGGTACCTTGTGAATGTGGGTGTCTCTAGTTGAGTCCAGCGACACGGTGTCAAAGTACCGATTGGTCTTCACGTTGGTGACCTTAATGACATCATCAGGTGATAAGTCTTTGCAGTGCTTGGTGGCGTCCCCCCACATGCAGATCTTGATGGAGCCGGTCTTGTCTTCCAGATGGAAAGTTTGTTTCTTTGTCTTTTCCTGTTTGTGCTTCACCTGAACCTTTTCGACGGGATTGATCTGAAAAAAAAAAACAGCACAAGATTAAAACTACAGCGACCGTTTCGAAGTACCGCAGTTCCCCGGCCTCCAAGTCTGCAGGGTGTTCTGGTTTTGACTCGTGTTCCCGCTCCATTGTGTGAAAAATACAAAAAAAGCAGTCCTTCCTTGATCACATCTCGTATGCTTCACTTCCGACTTGATGTCTTATTCAAAAACTCGTATCAATCCACACCGATGCTAGCGCGACGTCGGACTGTGTTTCCGCTGAGACATGTTGTGACTTCACGCATTTGAAAAAAATATTTTAAGAAGAAAAAGTATAAAGATATGTGAAACGTATGTGAAACGTATGTGAAACGTATGTGACGCGATGCTTTCGGAAGTTATTGTAAGTAAACAGCTGTGATTGCGATCAGGTCCCCAAGGCAGGTCCCTATGGCGGGTCCCTATGGCGGGTCCCTATGGTGGGTCCCTATGGTGGGTTACCATCATGCAGGCAGGTCGGCGTCCTGGTGTCCAGTTTAAACTCACCATTGTGACGGTTCCCTCGACGCTCATTTCTGTCCTGTCAGCTGAGGAAAGTGCATTTTCAACAGAGGAAACTGGACTCTCGGGATAAATGAGCCTCTGTGCTTGTGTGTGGAGCTCCTCGTGGACGTCCACAGCTTTGGTCTGTGACTTCCTGCTGTCTGATGTGAACTTCACGCCGTACTCGTCTTCTTTCAGGTTTCTGAAACAGTAGGAGCTCCCCTCGGTGAGGCCTTGATAGTGCTTTTTCCCATAAACCATCAGTTTGAGGCTGTCGGTCTCATCAGCGATCGCCACATAAAAGAAAAACTTCTTCTGTTTGTCTTTGGTTTGATATCTACGCAGCCCAGATTTCTTAACAACTTTCCCAACGATGATATCTGCGTCAAGAACTTTTCTGGATTTCACGTCACAGATGGATTTCTGCTGCAGACAAACAGAAACATCCGTTAGAGCTCCGATTCCCCTCCATGTTCTCAGTCACAGTAATAATAAAGTGAGTCACACTGTGAGTAGTTTTTGTCCTCTTAGTGTCCATCAGGTGTCAGAGTGCATAAAACAGCATCAAACAGAAACCCCAAACCCCCGACAGAGGTCCTAGCTAAGACCCTAATGTCCTAAAATCCTTAAAATTTCCTAAAATTCAAAACATGTCAGAAAAAAGAGAAATATACTAAACTCGCAGCAACATCCTAATGTCCGAGAAACACCCCGAAATCCTAAAAATCCCTGTCCTCATGTCCCTGTCCCCATGTCCCTGTCCCCATGTCCCCATGTCCCTGTCCTCATGTCCCTGTCCCCATGTCCCTGTCC
>NW_024617719.1:0-1914 GCF_008729295.1 Plectropomus leopardus | reverse complement strand
CCCAAAACAAATAAACACACACTGCAGGTAACAGTGTTGTTACATTTATGTACAAGAGAGCATCAGCTCAACACTTTGATGCTTGCACGGGTGTGTGTTTTTGTGTGTGTTTAGCTGCATCGTACTTTGGCATGAGTGATAATGTTTAAGTATGTGCATGTGTGTTACATGTGTTTAAAATCCCACTTTTCACTACTGGTGGACTGTATCTGGGCGCTAATGCAATTAACTTTTCAGAGGTTTGAATGAAGTTATTGAACAGACAAAAGAGAAAAGTGAGGGTGAGCACACAATTGCCCAAAGTCCTTTGTGCACCAAACTGGTTTTATTTAACAAACACAGCAGCTTTCTACACTCCAGCTCTGCAAATATCATGCTACTAATGCTGTCATCTGATTAATGTTTACTCACTTTGATTTATTAGCAAGGCATACATTTATGACAGCACAAATGCTTCAAAGTCACAATATACAAACTATCACACATCAGTTTATTACACTTTAAGGCCTCAGACATTATCAATGATGTGGACTAACAATATTTTTGTATAAAGTAGTAGACGGTAAGAAAAAAAGAAAAACTGAGGGAAAAGACGTGCTTTTACATGTGGGCAAGATTATGGTTATTGTTTAATGTTGTTATTCTCTACTATATGTAAAAGTGTTTAAGGTTGTGTCATAACATCCTGGTAATAATGATAACTCTATATAGGATCATAAAAAGGTGGTTTTCAAGAGTAAATCATTAAAATATTTTAAAATATATAATAAACCAATTATATCAATTACCAAGATAATAATCAAGAAATAAGCATATAAAAGTAAAACAAAAATGAAAGCAAACAGTTAAAAAGCTAAACAGGTAGTTATTGAAAAAGTTATTAAGATATATAAAAAGCAGTGTCAACTAATTTTTGTTATTGCTGTTTTTACTCTTTTTTTTTTTGTTGTATTGCATCTTTTTTTTGTCACTTCCATGTTTTATCTCTGCACAAATGAACTGAATCAAACAAAACAGCGCAAGCAGTGGTCACCTCTATCAGTAGAAACTTATTCATTTGAATTTTCCAGAGTGATCATAAGGTCAATTATTAATCCTAACAGACACTCTGGTTTACCTTTGGGAAGAACATTGACAGGTGGATGGTTGTGACCTTGTGATCTACATCACTGTATAACTGCCCCACTCAGTGGTCAAAATGAGAAACACAACACGTGATCGGAGTGATAGAGTCAATGAAGAATGCAAAGACAAAAAAACAGAACTGGAGGCTGCATAATTAACACATGCCGACATTTGTGTATATAGGCTGTCAGAAATAAACATTGAAAAAAAAAAATGTTTTCTCTAACTTGGAAAGGGCCGTAGTGTGTTGGAAACACATTGGTTTAAAGGGGAACACCACCTAAATCTAAATTAAGAATTTCAATGTTATTTCCATGTCCAAGAAAAGTTCAATCAATATTTGCGAACATCAGCTTATCTCTCTCAGGGCCAGAAACCAGGAAGTAGTTTCAAACTTGTGATGTCATCAGCTATAAATGCCAATTAGATTTGTGTCTGAAATTCAAAAATTCAAAATGGCTGACTTCCTGTTGGGTTTGGGGGGTGGGTCCCCCCCAAACCCAACCCAAGAGGCTTTTTTGTGCCTCTAGGTATGATACAAAATTGAAACGAATTTCATAATTGTAGGTGAAACTGACCATTGGGGCTACACCTTAGGGGGCGCTTTGGAGCCATTTTGCCACACCTGTATCCCAAACCAGGAGAATACTAGCTTTTTTTTGCCAGGCTGGAGGTGGATACCAACTTTCATGAGTTTTTGGGCATGTTGCAACCTCCAAAAATGTGATTCATTTTGCAGAAAAATAATAATTCCTTGCATTCCAAGAGGGTCCTTGCACTGTTCAGTGC
>NW_024617718.1:0-1838 GCF_008729295.1 Plectropomus leopardus | reverse complement strand
TAATAAAGGGAAAAAAACTCTGAGGGCAGAAACCTAACACAAATATGCTTATAGATGAAAAACAAAAATTAAATCATAAGGGAGAGAAAAAAACAGGCATGAGCCTAAAACAGATGTGCTTATGTAGAATAATAATGATTAATTAGCAATGAAAGGGCCCTTGCACCTCCACATATGTTGTGGTAGTGGTGGGACTCCAGCTAAAGCGCTCTTTTATGTTTTTGAAAGTTGGATAACAAACAATACGCAAAGAGTTTGGACAATCGAATGAGTTATTTCACATGGTATAGTACTTCTAACAGCCACTAGGTAACAGCAGAGGAGAGACAAATTCCATGTCATCTTTGTGTACATCATTTCTTGACCAAAATGAATATGATATCATGCAAATCCAATGAAAATTGTCCCTCAAGGCTCACTTCCTGTTGCCAGTAGGTGGCACTATTACAACTAGTGAATGTTGTCATACAGATGTGTTCAGGGCAGGACCCCAAGGAAGATCTGACAACGTTCACCAAAGTTACCACAATGTCCTATTTCCTTGTGAAACATCAAAATTGTGCGCCACATAACGAGAAAATTGTAAAAGTTTTGCAAAGACCATTGATAACTTTCAATCAGGAAGGTCTTAAGATCATACAAACAGAATTTCAACTGGATCTGCTTAATTGTGTAGTTGATAAATTTATATAAAAAAAAAAGTTATTTCATGTGGCCTCTAGGTTGCACTATCGCGAGTATTGAATATTGTTATACAGATGTGTTCTGTGTTGTTCTGTTTTTTATCCACCACTCCCTCGTCATCAGCCTCATGATTCACAGCAGAACCAAAGTGGCTGCAAATGCCAGAACTGTAGATTATCAGATGTTCTTCTATTTGTGGTCTGGTCATGATGCTAGTAAACCATCTTACAATAAACTAGCTTAGCATAGCTGCCTACCAGCCTGTCTCACTGCAGACCTGTTCTGTCCTGTGTGCCTGACACCATTATATTAAACACACTTTATGTTGTATTTTATTTTCCAAGAATATATTTATGATAAAGCCAATGCAATATCTACAAAAAGCACTATCAAGGAGGAAAAAGCGGTCTGGATGAGAGTCAGCACCTCCAAGTCTGAAGCCATGGTTCTCTGCCGGAAAACAGTGGACAGCTCCCTCTGGGGTTGGAGGGAGCTGCTACACCAAGTAAAGGAGTTTAAGTATCTTGGGGTCTTGTTCAGGAGTTGAGGGTAGAACCGAGTGTAAAATGGAGAGGTGGTTTGGTGTAGCATCCACAGTGATGTGGGAATTGTGCTGGACTGTCATGGAGAAGAGGCTTTTGGGTTGTGGCCGATAGAATGAGAGTGTGGATAGAAGCGTAACCCTGCAACCCAGCCCAGACAAGAAAATGGATGTATGGATGGATGGATGAGAATAGCTGAATTCATATACATGAGATCATGGGCCACCATTTGATAAGATTTTGCATCAGGGAGCTCCATCTGAACAGATTTGGCTGTTGGATTTGAGTTCTCCAGCTGAGGACAGAACTGTAGAGGAAGTGAAACCTGATCACAATATTTAACTCACTCACACTGGCTAGTAAATTAAGTAATTAAAATTAACTATTCCCCTCTTTTTTTCTGTGGGACACCTTGGAAGTCCTTTCAGGGCCTTTCAGGGGTCCCCTTACCCCAGTTTGAGAGCCACAGTGATTGTATCAGAGAGCTGTTGTAGAGTGAGTGTGTGAGTGGGCTGGTGTTTTTGGCACAGAGGAAAAGAGAAAAACACAGGTTCAGACTCACACAGGGTGCTGTGTGCTGCAGATCCAAACAATTACAATGATGGGAGTTTT
>NW_024617717.1:0-1193 GCF_008729295.1 Plectropomus leopardus | reverse complement strand
ATTTAACCAGGTAAAGGACTCATTGAGATTTAAAATCTCTTTTCCAAGAGGAACCTGGCCAAGAGGGCACCTTAAAACAACACATATACATGTGATCAATGAGGTTTTTGCAAACATCACATTGGGACACAATAAGACATCTCCCACAAACTTCCCTCAAACAGTCAAAGAAAAAATCATTTTATGATTAGTGTGGACTTTTGAATGGACTGCTTTTAAGAATAAAGCAGTCCATTCTTTCTCCACTCAGTTGCCCTTTCACCGCGCCACCCATTCGCCTCTTTGTGTTTGTTCCCAGAACCTCATCCATAAACATCCGAGCATGTTCTCGACGTGCCGCTCATAACTGGGTTGCGTCAGTAACATCAATTCATTCATTCACATCAGCGCTCAGAGTAAGACGCACGCAGCAGTAAATGGGAACGTTCTGCTTGTTACAGGACAATGGATGCTCCCCCCGTGGCTCTCTCTGCTTGTTTGCAGAGTTTTATTATTGAAACAGCATGCGCTCGACATTAGCATAATTGCGGTGTATCACTCTGTATTTTATGTGAGGTTGTGGAAGAGAAGGCATGCTTGTATTAAACAGGAACTTTGCGGAGACTTAGTATGGATGCTCATGCTTTTTATGCTGGTTCCCGTAGTGCAGATTTTGTTTTTGTCTGGGGAAATAGGCTCATTAAAAAATACCAAGAATCTCCTGAGAGTCAACACAAGGAGCTTGATAACTCTTTAGTAAACACTGTCATGGAAAACTGCATGATTCATATATTGCTCATCCGAAAGCATTAGAACATCCTTCTGCATCTGCAAAGTCATGGATACATAATACTGTACATAGGCTATGTGTACAGCAAGCTCCGACTGAAGCAGAATTTTTTTTTATTTACACGTGCTTTTCCTGCTGTGACATGTCAAATATCTTCTGAAAAGAAGCCAATAGGGTGGGAATGTGGAGAAAACATTCATCACACACAGAGGAGTGCAAACAGGGAGGTCAGTATAATAACTGAAGAGAGTTTAAAGGTAAAGGAAAACATTTAGGGCAATATGTGTTTTTGCTTTCATGCCATGGTCAGAAGATAGATATACTTGGTTGGGTTATTTGTGGTTCCTAAAGTCTCCAAAAGTAGGATTGGAGCCAGAGCCCTCAGCTATGACGTTCCTTTTTTGTGGAAACATCTTCAGATTTC
>NW_024617716.1:0-3641 GCF_008729295.1 Plectropomus leopardus | reverse complement strand
GGGATAATTAAAAATACACTGCAGATAATATTAAATTAAAGAATCTTTCATATGCTACATTCCTTACCTTGCTGCTATCCTTATTTGTCTTCAATCCCCTGGTATTTTGGTGGCTATATTACACAGCTGAGTCTATCTTTGAAGGAATCAAGGCAATAAAAGGCTTTATTTACCCTTATCTGGTGCAGACCCCAAAAAAACTGCACAGTATAATACAGAGCAAGACACTTTCAACAGGCAGCCCGTGAAAGCTTCCCGGTCCTGTCTCCTGGCAGGATTTTGTTCTTATTTTCGTTTATTAAAAATGTGTTATTTTTTGTCACTGTGCATTGTACATTATTGCGCACAGATTTCTTGGAGGGCATCGTCTCCCATGAGCTGGTGGAGCTAATGGAGGGGAGGCATTGAGGAATGGAGGAATGAAACTTCAGGTTGCTAAATCAGACCTTGCCTTCGACCACTTAATAATGAAAAGCAATTACAGGCAGCCTTAGCAATGGAGTTTGTTTTGTTTTTTTTTTCTTTTTATTTATCAAAGAACCCCAGTTGTCCTGGATGACTAATGCATGTTGTCAAGAATAGTTTTGCTTTCTGTTTCGTTGTTGCACTGACTTCAGTGTCAGCTTTTATAGGTTTCTTCTAAACATTTTTGTGCAATGAGGATGTTTCTTCTGTAGTGAGTTAGAGGTCTTCCTGTTGAGGAAAAGAGAGACTGTCATGCGTTTCAAAAATAGGAAGGAAATTCACATGAACGGTCCAGTTTATAAGCAGGAGTATTTGACTAAAACATTAGTTTCAATCAGGGGTCTCATTAATACCTGCAAACTCTTGTTCTGTTCTGTTACAGATATTGAAACAAGAACAGAGCCATATCCATGTTGGTTGAAAACAGACTTTATATGAAGATGGACGACGTGCCCCCACTTACCCCTACTATGCTTAAATGAAAATCAAATATGGCAACTGCCAATATAGCCATTGCCATCTTGTGCTGGCGACGTCATTCAGAACTGGAGTCTGCGCTGCAGCGATATCCATGATGGAGGACACACCCACAAAAACACCAGTCTGTCAAGTTGCGAGTAGCTCCATTGAATACAAGTGCATGGAGTTGCTGTCTGGTGTCAATTATCCCCTTTTTGTAGAATCAAATAACTCATTGAAACCAAACATTTATCATAAAAATGATCACTTGAACAAACATCAGGGTGATGAGAGCACTTTGAGTTTTTAGTTTGGCCTATGTCAAGTCAATTTCATTTATAAAGCCCAGAGGACTTTACAACATACGACATCCCTCTGCCCTTAGACCCACACATTGACTAAGGAACCCCCCTCCCAAAAAAATGGTAGAAACCTTAGGAAGAGCAATTGAGGAGCGATCCTGCTTCCAGGATGGACAGATGTGCGATAGTTGTTGTAAGAAATATTTTAAAAAATATATTACATGCAAATATTGTAGTTTAGTGTCACCAACATGGAGAGGAGGGCTTTATGACCTATACTGCAGTCAGGGGGCCAATCGAGATTGAAAAGCTACACTTTGGGGGAGTTGTCATGTTGTCCATCTTTATATACAGTCCATGGTTTAAAAAGCGGTAAAAATGGCATTAAAGGTCCACTCTCTGATTTTGGTATAGGGCTCAATAATGTCTCCAACTGATGATATTCTGAAAGCGCAGCTCTCATTTGAGTTTCAAACTATCAGCAGTGAGCTGTGAGGATGCTGCTGGCCACTACACAAGATCAGACTGGCAGCTTTGCAGAGGAAAGTGGGCTGTACCCTGCAGCTCCCCGGGGTGTCCTGTGTGTAGCACCTGTCCACAGCCTGGAGTATATAATGTCTATAGTCATTAACAATAAAGTGATAACTCCACCTGGCATTGTGTTAAACTGTGCCACTCCTGCTGTTCTGACTGTGCGCCCTTGCTGCGTTGCATAAATATTTAATCCTACCGTGAGAGACGCCCGGGGTTAAAATTCTGGGATGAGCGATTTACGGCAGAAGGAGCTTTTGGCAAATTGTGATGAGGCGGGGTGACCTTGTTGCTTTTGGCATTCCTGTACAGAGATAAATACATTAAAAGTGAAAAAGCCACTAGACATGTGTGACAGCCACCTCTGCGTTTCCTGCGAGGTGTGATGGATGGTGCGAGCCCCTCGCAGCGTGTCTTTTTCGCAAGCTTTCCATGGCGGCTCGCTGGTTAGGAGATACGGTAAGGCAGCATGTTGGGATGAAGGTCATTTGAAACTGAAGTGTCTAATTTACTGTGTGAATCGCGACAAGTAAAACTGAACTCTTGTCAATGTGGAAATGATGATGTAAAAGTGCTCAGAGCGCCGTGGCCTGTGGTATAAACCACTTATCAAAGAATCAGGCTGCAGGAAGCGAACAACACCCCGGGCTGATGTTCATCCGTGCAGCGTGCCTTCCTCACAGCTGCAACATGCTTCACTTTCTAGGTTACGCCTCTTGAACTCAAACACTCACTTTACCTTGATGGCCTATTCTCTCTGAAGTCACCAAGCTGCAATATAAATAGAGGTGATCGTAGTATTCTGTCCCAGCAGAGGTCCGAATATAACCTGCAATCTGGTCCCCTTGAAAATATCTGTTATTGTAGCCTCTTATTGTCCTTGGACTGTTTCTGTGAGTATAGCCTTTTCTTCCCCTCTTTCAAGCCAGGATGACTTGGATCTGCGCCCTTCATGTAAATATCCCCCCGTGACGTGGTTTCAGAACAAAGAGGAGCCGTATCTGGCGAGCTACCCTTGCTCCGAGCCTCCAGTTGAGACATTCCCAATGGGGCCAATCTATCACCATGTGATTTATAGGCTTTATGGAGTGGGGGGTGTGGGAGAGAGGGAGGAAGAGAGAAAGTATAAGGAGGCAGAAGAAGTGGGGCTGAAAAAGAGAGAGAGGGAGTAAAATGAACCATGGAGATAGAGATGCATAGTGTTGAAGTAATTATTACAGTCTTTATCCTCACGCTGGCAGAAGCTACAGTAAACACTCATACATTATTATGTTGCTGAGCTTTATTACAAATGGATCTAAGACTGAAAGAAAAAGCTTAAGATAAGATAAGATAAGATAATCCTTTATTAGTCCCACAGTGGGGAAATTTCCACTGTAAATTAGTGTCACTGCGGGTGAAACAACATATGGATGTCATCTTCACAAAGTTTAATTGCTGATGGTGGGTTGATTAGTTTTATTACATCACAACAACAGTTGCGGTTTTAATTGCACATGGGGCTTTACATGCACTAACAGGGTTATAATGAATAACATTATCTGTCTGTGTTGTTAATGTGTTAATGTGATGTGCAGTCGATGATCAGGTATTAATGAGAAGGGCTTTTATTTTCAGGAGTGGGGTTGTTTTTATCTGTTAACAGGCTATCTCAGAGTTTATGAAAATGTTGCAAGAAAGAACTGATAACTTTTTGGTGGCATATATATGATTATATGTGCATTTATATACTTCTTTAACTTAAAACCCATTTTTATAGACTTGCTTTAATGTGGTCATCTATTTTAATTCATTTATTTTAGTTTATCTTTCAATTTATCTTTAAATTTGTTATTTTATTCTGTCTTAATCTTATTTAATTATATTATTAGTACTATTGTTTCC
>NW_024617715.1:0-2222 GCF_008729295.1 Plectropomus leopardus | reverse complement strand
AATTACTGATAGGTGCAGTCTCATCCCAGAAATGTGGACTTGCTGGTCTCGAGAAACATTTGCCAAAAGAGAGTGTGGCTGTGTAATGCTGGACAGTGATTAAGATTTAGTGTCTTAATTAATTTGTTGTTTTTCTAATTTGGAAAATCAAGCAAATTGGGAGTAAATGAGCATTTGCAGAAAAATAATGCCACTTGCTTCTCCTCACCTGAATAATCAGTCTATGGGTGATTTTTCCAAACCAATGCGGAGCCTAATAGACCATATTCTTTCAAATACTTGTTAAACGTTTAGGAAATCAGGCCACTTTAAAGTTATCTTAAAAAAAATGACAAGCCTCCAGAAACTCCACACTTGTGTTCTCTTTATTAAAACGGAGATTCACATTTATTCACATCTCCCTGCTTCGTAAACACTGCACATATCTTGCAAAACCTGGATGATCACGCATGAATAACAAAGAGCAGTGTAGCAGCATGCAAACACACAAGATCGCCGGGATGGATATCACTAAATGGAGGTACAGATTCAGATTCAACAGGATCCGCACTCCTCGGGCTTATGAAACATTCTTCCTCTCAAAAGCATCTCGCTTTCTCGCACGCGCTTCCATTATGCATTTAATCATCTGTTGTATTAGAATGTTTGTGCACTAATGTCTACAAATACAATGCAATTCTGCTGTGGCGGATAAGAAAGTACTGATGCTGTTTACTTGCTTCGACAGAGGAAATTAAAGTATACAATCTAATAAAGAATCTACTCAAATGAAGAGAGTCTGCCACCCAGTGCATCTGTCTCATTCTACCACTGTGCTGTCGAGTAAAGACAAGGAGCACTGGCTTGGGAGCACAATTAATTACACCATGATATTTTTCCAGAGGGAAAAGCCGAAAATAAAGTTTGCTGTGTGAATGACAGCATCTCTAATTTGTTATGACCTATAGGCATAGAACATTTGGAAATTTCGGCTTCATGGCCACTGAATATTATAAGGAACCAATCTGACTGATCTATCAGACGGCTGATGGCTTTATATACTTTTATTTTGTATTATTCATGAGACAAATTTATAGCTGTGTAATGAGGATGAGCATAATGATGATGTTTGAAACTCCCCTCACATGCACACCAAGCATTTTAATTAATTACCATTGTATTAAAAATGGCACGGCGTATTTTGGGACAGCTGCTAATTGGCGAGATTCTGGGCTCAAAGGTAAGCATTTAGTTTTAACTCACAGAGTGCGAGAAAGTAGCAAAATGAGAAGTTTGTGGCGCACCATTTAGAAGTAATGAAATCCATTAAAGTATTTCCACAAATTGGAGAGTTACCTAATAACAAACCGCTACTCAGAATAGAGGTTATCTCCACACCATGATGACAAAATCTCCAGCCCCCAGCACCATTCCAATGACTCCATCTTTTTAGGTCTGTTTGTGCATTACAGACATCCACGAAACCCTAATTGGGGCCACCATGCAGTACCCCTTCTTGGATCGTATGTCATACTTGAGGTATTGCGGCTTGTTCCACGTGCGATTTATCAAATATTGCAAATACTGTATATAAATTGTCACATGGTTTTTATAAGTCATCAGCATTTCTGTTCTCTCGCTCTCTTGTGCAGCTCTCCGCCTCTTACACACACAAACACACACAAAGCAGGGCTTTTGCAGGGCTTCAGACCATGACTATTTTTTCACATTTTGCTACCATGAAGCACTACTGCGATTTGCAAATACTATTAATATATGAACTGCAGAGCTGTTAGTTTGTTTCCAGCTCACAGTGAATAAATCATCACGTTTATCAGCACTGCAGTAACAGTCGAACTTAATGAGTGGTGGTGGCAGTAGTGTGAGCCGGTGAGGCGTGTGTTGGTATTTGAGAGCTCCGATTGTAACTATTTGGTCACATTTTGAGACCACGGAGCACCAGGGCGACTTGGAAATATTAATATGTGAACTGGAGAGCTGTTTGTTTGTTTCCAGCTCGCAGTGAATGAATCCTCACAGTTAAAGTTTCTGTTTAACTGTCTGTTAACGCTGATATCAAACTGTTGATTGGAAGCTTCAATCCACAGCAAAAACATCGACACTTACGGTCAGAGAAGAGCCCAGTCCTTCAAAAAAGAGCACCACGGGTCTGCCTTGATTTATTTAATTTCAACAAATACTTTTAAAAATTTTATTGTAAGAGTACTTTTTTAACTTATATT
>NW_024617714.1:0-1007 GCF_008729295.1 Plectropomus leopardus | reverse complement strand
GTTAATAATTGATGATAATAATTATTATTGAAATATATGCATAAAATAGTTATAATGATGATGATGAAACACTTTTCTGCTTTATTTCTGCTTTATATTCTTAATATCAGGTAACTATCTTACAGCTTGTAATATGTAACTTCTTCCTGTGTTTTTGAAAGAAATCAGGGCTATTTGCTCAGGTTTCAAATGATTAAATAAAGTTACTGGGAGCAGCCTCACCTGTGGTTTCTGTACTAGCTTTGATATAAAACTGCCAGATGAATTTCTTTAAATGTAAAATGAAAAACTGACACTTTAAACTAGGAAAGTGAAGTGAAGCCCCAATGTGAACCGGGCTGGTGGCCAACACAGTAAAGACACGCACACACACACACACACACACAGTTATCAGTATGAGGTGAGATCACTGTGCTGACGCTGTACAAAGCTGCTGAGTGAAGGACTGTTGTGGTGAGATAGACAGAGAAAACTCTAAAGATTTAAAGATTAAACTTTAAACAAAGTCATTGATGGCAGACATGCATTGTTGCAATAATCTTCATGTGTCTCCATGGGGACTGTTGCACCACATGCTGTCCTGATGTCACAAACGACTTGTTGAGAAACTTTGAACCAGTAGATGGCAGCAGCAGCACGCCTTATCTCTCAGGCTCACTACTGATATTCCCATGGAACAGTGTCAACTCCAGGTACCACCAGTGACACAATGTAACAAAGCAATAATACTTAGTTTCAATACTTAATTATTTTTTGGCAGTACCTATACTTTACTTGAGGTTTTATTTTTCTGTCAACATTCACTTTTACTCCACTACATTACCCATGAGCATCTTGCCAGGAGGATGAAGGGATGGATGTACGAATGAAGGAAGGAGACGGAAGGAAAAATGGTTGTTTGTTCTTTAACCCTTTTAAACCTGAGCAAATTGGCTTGATTTCTGTCCAAAACAGTGGAAGAAGATGATGAAGTAAATTTTACAAAAATGAACAAAAAATGAACAATT
>NW_024617713.1:0-1487 GCF_008729295.1 Plectropomus leopardus | reverse complement strand
GGGGTGCTGCAGACAGATGTTTAGATTTATATATTTTTTAAATTCCTCATTTGTGCAATTGTTTTTTTTATTTCTGCAGACAGTTGCTGACAGAAAACAGCTGGTGCATTTTGGTAATTCATTAGTGTAAAAAGAAAGTTAATTTCCTACTGCTGCATGAGCTGTATTGTGAATTTAGAGCATTTATCTGAATTTAATGAAAATATTGTATGCAAAACACCACAGAGACCTCTGGTGGACACACCTGACTGTGACATCCAGCAACAGGAAGCTCAATCAGCTAATTGATGACTCTCAGCTGCTCACACAGGAGAGGAAAACAGCAGTTTATCAGGAGCTGCGAAGCTTCATGTTCTCTCAAAGATGTTTCACAGACAACGTTTTGGTCTTAAAATGCCACAAAGGAACAACTGTCGCTTTCAAAGTGTGCTGCTCATATTTCTGCTGATATTTGGTGTAATGTGGAGACGCTGCGAGTCACAGGTGAGGCTGCGAAATCTCTTTGTTTTCAGTATTTGTTTCTTCTTGTCAGTCTTATTAAAACTGCAACATTAATGAACGTGTCGTTTTCTTGTGTCTGTAGGTGAGCAGAGAAGAAGCCAACAAGCCTCCAGGTGAGAATTTATCATTTCAAATGTGAATGTGGGTTTAACTTTTCTTATCTGTGCATTTGAAAACGATCAGCTTCAGGATCATTAGCAGACTTGTAGAGGTGAAATAAACTCTGTAAACAGGGATCTCAAATGATATTATTAACCCTTAGGGCCTGCTTTAACCCTTTGAGACCTGAATCATCAGCATCACTTTTCTTGTGCTTTGTTCAAACGCCTTTCACAAGTATTTAAATCTGATCAAAGTGGTTTGATTTCCTTAGAAAACATAGGGGGGAAGTCAGTGAGCAACATGGCAAGAAATGTCCCACATACTGCAAGAAATAAGTAAGTAAGTAAATAATAATAATAATAAAACATGTTTTTTGCTCTTTAAAAAAGGGAAATAAGAATGTCAAGAAAACTATATTCTTAGTTTGTATTTAAAATTATGTCACAGAAACAAAACATTATATGTTTTATAATGTGGGATTTTTTTACTCATATCTTGCTGATGTTGGGGTTTTGCTCATTGCCTTTTTTCCACGTTTATCATGTTTTTCAAAGAAATTTAGCTCAAATTAAGCTAATTTGCTTAGTTTTCAAAGGGTTAATGTTGCACACACTCGTATTGCTCTGTGCACAAAATCAAGCTTTAAAAAATATATTTTACATACATAGATTATATATTATTTTCAATTTTCAGAATTGTAACCATTTAATGCCAGTTTGTTGTCATGGTGTCATTATGTTTATAGATGGAAAAAACCCTAGAAAAATTAAATTAATTTACAATATTCTACATGCTTAGAAGATTATTATTATTTTGATGATCATGGCCTGAGATATGTCAGTAAATAGCAGCAACATATGTTTTTTATAGATTATTATTTTTTG
>NW_024617712.1:0-1733 GCF_008729295.1 Plectropomus leopardus | reverse complement strand
TGTGTGTGTGTGTGTGTGTGTGTTAATGCTCCCTGTGAACTGTGGCTGAATAACTCTCCAAAGTGAGGCTAAATTTTGGCTATGGAAAAATGGCCTCTGACCTCCAGATACCTGAAAACGTGTTCTGTGTGTACTCACGAGTCTCCACTTTACTGACAGAAACTTTTTGCATTTTTTTTAATGCAAAATAATTTAATTGAAAACATGCAATTCAAAAATATGATTAATCGCAAAAAAATACAGATAAATAGATAGATAGATGGATAGATAGATATCTTAAAACTACGTGAAACAGTTTTTATCTAAAAGAATCATATTGTCATTATTTTGACAGATGTTGTTGATTTTAGTGGGTGTGGTCATTTTTGCACTGAAAAAAAAAAAGAAGGCGATAAAGCTGCTTTTGCTGAATCTGTACCAAACAGGCGTGTTACATAATGTTTGGAATATGATTCAATACCGCAGTGTGTTTTTATAATGAGACTTATTTTATCTTTATCAGAAAAATTAATAATAATTATTATTCTCTCTTTGTGTCTCTTTGCAGACGACAAGACGAATGGAGGCGGAAACCCCATGGAGTTTAAATCCAAGCAGTGGTTCGGAGCCTCGGTGCGATCTGACGGAGAGCACATCCTGGTCAGAAACACACACACACACACACACATGCACACACACACACACACACACACACGCACACACACACACACACACACACACACACACACACATTTTACTCGCACTGAGCTTGAAAAAAAAATGTGTCGTTTTTGATTTTCTTAAAACTTTTTGCTGATTGTTAAAGAAAAAAACAGCCCTTTTTGATTATTTTTGTCAATTTTTACTTTATTTTTTAAATTTGGTGATCTTTAAAAAAAAAAAGGTTTTGGCAATTTTTTGCCTTAAAGTGTTTGGTGAGTTTCTTTCCTCTGACACCTCTGAGACAACATTTTGGTAATTTTATTTATTAATTTTTATGATTCAAATGAAACGTCTCAGCAGGATATTAAGGAGTTAAAATGAACCGTAAAACTCTAAAGCAGGAAGATGACACATTAACATTTCTCACTTGAACACGCTCGTGTGTTCCTGAAAATAAAAGATAATATTCATTATTTAAATCGTTAACCAAATGTCTCTCATATTAATGTCACGTTCAATAAACGTCAAACTAACGAGCTTTTTTAAAGCAAACCACTTTGTTACTTTCATGTAAATATAATATTTTCATTATTTTTGAAGTGTTCCACTCTAAAACGTTTTAGTAATTGTACCAGTTTTTAACTCGACCAAAAACCCAAAGATCCCTCTGAGTGGCGCTGAAAGAGCCGGTGTGTTGTTTTGCAGGCGTGCGCTCCGCTGTATCAGTGGTCCACCTTCGGCCAGTCGGAGCGAGAGCCGGTGGGAACGTGTTTCCTGAAGAAAGAAGGGTCGGTGGTCGAGTACTCGCCCTGCAGATCGAGTTCGTCCTTTCCTTCTCTCCGCTGAAAGTCTCTCATCATAACATTGATAATAATAATTCATAACCCGTTAATTTGTGGTTACGGCTGCTGTTTTGTTTCTGCGTGCAGGGCAGCACTCTCCGGAGGGGCAGGGCTTCTGTCAGGCCGGCTTCAGCGCAGACTTCCTGAAGGTACAAACTCTCCCTCTATGTGGTATTTTCACTTTGACCAGATTACTTTTACAGTGTGATGTTAACCTTTTAGGGACTGTTTGTTATTAACCCTTTAGGG
>NW_024617711.1:0-3305 GCF_008729295.1 Plectropomus leopardus | reverse complement strand
TTTTCATCTTCAAAAACTTTCTATGTTTTTTTCTTTAAAATTTTCAACAATTTTTAGATGAAAACATTTTGACTGTATTTGTCTTTACACCTTTTGGTTGAATTTGGTCAATTTTTAACATAAACATTTAAGTATTTTTTTTTCATAAAAAGTTTTTGCAATTTTTGTGTTTGTTTTCCCTTTGGCTATTTTTAAGGACAACATTTTGGTGACTTTTTTGTTTTTACTTTACTTTACTTTTAAAAGGTTTTTTTAAGGACATTTTTTAGCATTTATTTTCTTCAACATTTTTTGCTGATTTTTCTTTTTTTTTTTAAGAGGACAGTTTGGCAATTTTTTTCTTTAAAATTTTTGACCATTTTCCAAGAACACATTTTGATTTTTTTTTTCTTTAAATGTGTTTGGTGATTTTTTTTTAAGAAAGCACGCTCTGCTTTTGGTCTCCACCAGTTCCTGACAGAAAGCCGTAGACTCGGCCCATCATTCATGTTAAAATCGTACAAATGTGTGTGTGTGTGTGTGTGTGTGTGTGTGTGTGTGTGTGTGTGTGTGTGTGTAAGTCCTCTGACCTTGACCGGTCGGAGGTTAAATCCGGTGCAACAATGAGAGTGATTGACAGCTGTGGAAACTGGGAGTGAAAGTGTGTGAGGGATTCTTCGGAGGATTTGTTTCGTTGTGTTTGTGAGCTGATCTGAGCTCTTTAAGTCGGCTCAGCTCGGCGCCAACAATAACTTTATTCACATACATTCACGTACACACACACACACACACACACACACACACACACACACACACACACAGCCGTCAGGGGTTGTGGGGTTTATTCCCAATTTTCAACCTAAACTGGTCTTTGCTCATTTTAGAATTTTGTTGAATTTCTGTCAGATCGGCTGTCGTTTCATGTGTGTTTAGTGTCCTCTCCTGCATTTCATGTCTGTTCTCCTATGTATGTTTTCACTCTCCGTTTTTTTACTGTCATTTATTTCCTTACTGTTATCTCCTGCATGCCTTTACTGTTCTCACCTGTGTTTTTTACTGTCCTCTCCTGCATTTCAATACTGTTCTCTCCTTTTTGTTTTTACTGTTTTCCACTTTTTTTACCATGCTCTCCTGCATTTCTTAGCTGTTCTCTCCTATGTGTTTAACTGTCTTCTCCTTTATTTCTATGCCGTTTTCTACTTTATGTTTTTACAGTATTTCCTTACTGTTTTTCACCTGTTTTATTTACTATCCTTTCTTAAATGTCATTGTCCTCTCCTGCATTTAACTGTTGTCTCCTATGTTTTTTAACTGTCGTCTCCTGGGTTTCTTTACTGTTATGTTCTTCTTGTCTGTTTTGTTCTATTGTGTTGGTTTGTTATAGTTCTCTTCTGCATTTATTAATGTTCTCCCCTTTTTGTTTTCACTGCTCTTTTACTGTCCTCTCCTGCATTACTTTACTGTCTCCTGTGTTCTCTCCCATGTTTTTTACCGTTCGTGTGTTTTGTTCTGTCGTGTTGTTTTGTTGCAGTCCTCCCCTGCATTTCTTTACCGTTCTCTCCTGTGTTTTCACCGTTCTGTCCGTTGTTTGTTTTTTTTTTACCGTCCTCTTTTAGTCTCTTAGTGTCTCTTCCCTCATCAAACCCTAACCCTTCTTACTGTCCTTTACTGTGTTTTTTAATTTTAAATTTCTCTCCTGTATTATTTTATAGTCTTCTCCCGCATTTTGTTATCATCCTCTACTGTGTGTTTTTCTTTTTCTTTACTTCTGGGTTTCTTCCCCGTCTCCTGCATTTCTTTTCTGTCCTTGCACATTCTGTACTGTTCTCTCCTATATTTTTTTCTGTCCTACATTTCCCTCCCGTTCTGGCGTGTATGTTTATATTTATCGCCTGTATGTTTTATTACTGTCCTCTCCTGCATTTCTTTACTGTTCTTTCCCTTGTTTGGGGTTTTTTTACTGTTCTCTCCTACATTTCTCGTGTGTTTTACTGATCTGTTCTATGTTTTTTTCACTGTCCTCTCCTGCATTTCTGTACTGTTCTCACTTTTTTTTCACTGTTATCTTCTATGTTCTCTCCTGCTTTATCTTTTTACCGTACTCTGCTGTGTTTTCGCCTCAGCCTGCTGTCACTGCAGGCGTTACAGTTCATATCCTTCATACGTATGAAAGTGAAAATGAGTAACGTTGCGTCTGACTTTCCGGCTCCGTAGACGGTGCGAAGAATTAATGGTCTCAGAAATGATTCAGAACTGATCGATCAATAACCCCCGCTTTAACATTTCATCCCTTCTTGCCTCAGTTTTGTGTTAAAGCAGCGGTTCTGCGGTCGGTTCTCTCCACAGCTGGACAATAACAGGAACTGTTTACGGGTGTAATCACAGTGATCAGGCCTCGACTACGAGTCTGTGTTAACATCCACCTTATCTGCAGCTCACACACAGAAACAAAGTGGCATTCCAGCGCCATTAAATCACTGACGGCCTGTTTTTCCGACAACGTATGGCTGACAGACGCGACCTGAGTCTGCTGTACGGTTTATCTCTCAGCGCCGTTATCGGCCTCACACCCGTTATTACACTAAATAATGACCCCTGTGTTTTGGTATGTGTGTTAAATACACACACAGGCTCGTGTTAACATGTCCAAACATGACACGGTTTGATTATAACGCCTGCTCTCGGATCGTTAACCCCTCCACCACCAGATAAAGATTCGATTTTTAACACTCAGGGCCTGCTGCAATGTTACACACATCGCTGTGCTTTGAAAAATGTTATACATTAATATGATTTTCTACTTTCATCGAGTTCATTTTTTTAACCAACATCAGTCCGAATCATAAACATTAAATATTCCTTAATGTTCAGAATATTAACTTTAAATGGCAGGTTTTTGTCATGATGCCATTATGTTTTTTGATGAAAAAGACCTCCACAAAAAGGGAATTATTTTCAATAAACTACATGCAAAGTAGTTTTTTTTATTATCACACCCTGGGATATGTCAATGATTAGCAGCGTCATTGATCTTAATACATAATCATTCTTTGTGCAGTTTCAAATACTCACTCATACCGCTCTGCACATTAAATACGCTTTTCAAAATCAGACAATTAAAAAAATATCAGATATTATTATAATTTTCTACTTTATTTAGTTAATAGTTCAGTTCTAATGATAAATATCAATATATTCATTAATTTTCAGAAATTTAACCCTTTAAATGCCAGGTTTTTATCATGATGCCACTATGTTTTTAGATTTAAAAAAATATATATATATTCAATAACCTCCATGCCCAGTGTGTGAGTGTAGCTGCTGAC
>NW_024617710.1:0-2725 GCF_008729295.1 Plectropomus leopardus | reverse complement strand
ATTATTGTCTTTTTCTCTATTAATTAATGTAGAGCACTTTGGTCAACTGATGTTTCTAAATGTGCTTTATAAATAAATCTAGTTGGACGACAGCGTACAGGTTAAGTGTTTTATTTACAGGACGACAACATTTGGATATATCCACTTGATTTCTAGCTGCAGTAAATCATGCTGCAACACAGCCGGCCTGGAGCGTCTACTGGCATGAGCAGGTGTGACCGTCCTCACCACACAGCAAACTGGGACTCTGCTCCATAAACGTCTGTTGGACTTTTACATGAAAGTAAACAAAAAAAAACCCATGAGGACACTGATGTTGGTGGCGGAAGATTGCGTTGCGACACCCTCCCCCTCCCCGAAAAGCACAGCGGGTGTCCGTGTCAGGGCGCTCCTCTTCACACAGTTCAAGTGCGCACGTGAGAGGCGCGAACCATTCACACAAACTAAAAGCAACATTTATAGCAGCAAACTGAGAGACAGCTTTGGGGAAATAAACGGAGCAAAAGTGAGACACTGGGAAGCAGGGATAAGCCTCGTTATTATGGATTCGCTAGTGAAATGTACACTGAGTCTTTTGCGGGACAGTAACAGCGGATCCAGTCCCCCACCCCCCCTCGGCTCAGTCCGGCTCTCTTCAGGCAGGTGGACGAGGACATCGGAGACATCGTGGTACTGTAAAACTCTGCTGTTTGAAACGTCTCGACTCTAATCTGAACTACAAAAATGGATTAAGATTCACAGCTCGTGTAAACCCGGCGGCGGCAGATCTGAATCGCTTTGCAACAGAAGGAAAATGTGAACCCGGAAAAGTTCACCCCCTCCCCGCTGGAGTACTTCATGCCAAAGGTGTGACGCCAGATCGCCACGATCCGGATCGGAAGTGCAAATCAACCCCAGAAATTTAATCTGGAACTTTTCTTTTTTTTTTTTTAAGGTTATAACATCGCTTGTAAAGTGGCGCCCTGTCGCGTGCAGAGGGACAACGAGGGGCCACGTCCACCAAAGTGTTTGTTTTTCCTCACATCAGCTGTTTTTTCATTGCTTCTCAATGGGAACGCCGCGCTACAGTCGCCACGCTACAGATCAGGGGTGTAACGATCCATCAATATATTGATCCATATCGTTTCAATGAACAACGATCCCGTATCATTGATGCAAAGCGTAAACGTCGATCCATATCACCCTCTTTCCGATGTGCCTTTGAAAGTATTGATCATAGTCACACAGCGTCAGGCGGATGACGGCGAAAAGCCAAGAGGAAGATGATGAGGACGACGTTATTACCCGCGAAAAAAATCATCAGTGAAACCGCCAATCAAGATCCGGAGCACGCGGCGCTGCCGGGCATCTCACTACGCTAACTTCCACCTGCAACATGTGCAGCTCAGTCTGAGGAGATGTTTATGCAAACCGAAATTTATCCTTTCTGAGGCTCAGCGACTTCTTTTAAATCTTTGATAATTTTTTTACATGAGGTCTCTTTTTAATTTATCTTTGAATTTTTTTATTCTGTCTCCATCCTGCTTATTATTATTATTATTATGAAAAATAAAAAACCCGCGCTGGTCACTGACACTTCGGCCCATCGGTCGCAGTGACGGAGGGACGGATGCGGACAAATCTGTTCACACACTGTGGACATGAAGTGTCCTCTGATAAAACGCACACAGACGGGCCGGTCCGTCCTCCGTCCCTGCGTCCTGCAGCCGTCTCCTTTTCCAAAACAAGAACTCTCCCTTGTACCAAAATATTTGCTTTGATACAGAAAATCTGCCAGACGCAACAAAAGCTCTCCACTGAAAACAAGCTGCACCTCCACAGAGCTCTCAAACGCTCCCAGCGGGGCGTTTTCTGAGACGCACAAAAAAAACACTTTGGTGGACGCGGCCCCTGAGGGTCGACTCAGTGAGAGGTACCCATCACTTTGGTGGACGCGGCCCCTGAGGGTCGACTCAGTGAGAGGTACCCATCACTTTGTGCCTCATGAAAACAGATCGCAGGGTCGACTCGAGCTCATATTTTGACGTACGGACACTCACACCTTCTCTGCAACGCACGCGTCTTTCCTCTGATCCCGCCGGTCACCGCCATCCCCAAAAATCAGCGACAGGAGCGACGACAGCAGCCGCCTCGCGCCTCCTGTGAGGTGTGTCATGGTGGCGAGCGAAGAGAGGCGGGCAGGGGCATCGAGGAGCTCCTACAGCTGTTGAAACGTCTCCTACAGGGTTATTTAATAAAGTCCAAAACAATCCACTCGTTTTCTTTCTCGCTCCAAACACACTGAGCCTCCTTTTCCTTCCAGTTATGTTTTTCCCGTTTTCGCTCACACGGCTGAGTTCAGGGGAACATCTCTGTACAACAAAAGGGAGCATCCCTTTTTTCCATCTCATGGTTTCCATTTAATCCCACGCTTCATCCTTTTGGGAACAGCTCAGGTACAAATAAAAAAAACAACATCCATTTTCCTCCGAGTCCAACAATCCTGCCTCGTGATTGGTCGGAGCGTCTGTCTGTCAGTCAGTAGGTGGGAAGAGACGAGGCGGAGGGCTGCAGAGAGCCGGAGGAGTTTGACCGTCTCATGTGAGGGAGGAGGTACGAGTCCGAGCACAGCTGGTGGACGTCGAACCGGTCCTCCTTTCGGTAAGCCAGACAGCGCCGGATAAACGCCTGCAGAGGAGGACGCAGGAGGTGAGCCGCAGCGCGCGTGTGCGTGTGTGTGTGTGTG
>NW_024617709.1:0-2029 GCF_008729295.1 Plectropomus leopardus | reverse complement strand
GAACAGATGTATACAAACTAAGGTCACGTGACACTTAGTTTGTACACGATCCCACGTTATTTAACAAATAATGTTGCTTCAGAAGGCGTTTGGTCGCTGCAGGTCTTTTTCAGGGGCGTCGTAGCAAAGGGGGTGAATATATGCACACAATATTTTTCATTTTTTTATTTTTCTGAATTTTGTTGTTTTTTTTTTCATTTCATTTCACCAATTTTGACTATTTTGTGTACGTCCATTACAAAAAAAAATCCAATGAAATGAAAATCCATAAATGAATACTTTTGCAAGACATTGTATTCTGAGGAACTGATTTGGAAATGGGACTTTTTTTAACAATTAATAACCCCTATGAGCAGTAAAAGACACCAACAGGAAGGAGCAGAATTAAACGCATAATGGGGAAGCCTTGCATATGTTGTGCATGGTATACGGTACATAATCAGGGCTCAGGCGGAGGCAACATGAATCATTAAAGCTTCATCATTAAGCTTTAATTTAAGGCTGCGTGCGACAGTTTCACCTCCTGTGTTGCGTCGTTGCCTCTCTGGGGCCCAGATCAGCTTAATGCTCCAATTCTTCTTGGATATAATTATCAGTTATCTAACCGTGGCTTGTTTAAGGGTCAGAGTTAATCTCTGCAACTTTCAGCATTACCCTCAAAAACAGGTCCACTCCGCCGAAATATTAAAAACAATCCGGATAAATATTTGTTCTGTGCTGAAAATGTGTGTCAGGGTAGAAAAAGTGTCTTTTTAATCTCTTTTTTTTATTCCGCCACCTATAATAAAGTAGGTCAGGTCCCTAAATAGTGGCTGTTCTCTGCTGTGACCTGTTACATTATCACCGCTTTTACCGAATCAGAACAGCTGAGTGTGTCTCCACCTGTGTGGGTCTCACGTCTCGTCTGTGCTCCATGTTCAGGGATGAAGAGAAAGGGAAGAAGATGTGGAGTAAATATCTAGAGAGAGAAGACAGTAAGATAGTCGGTAAGTAGAACATGTGATTTTATTTACTTACAGAAATTATTGCATTCAATCTTGTAATGATATAACATTGTTTTTAAGATTTTGTGTGTTATCTGTTTGACGTATCGTGGTATTGACAGGCCAGGCTATCAAAGATGAAATAAAAATGCATAAAGAAAACAGAATACAGTAAAAGTTGATATTGTTTCTTGATATTTTTGTGTGTGTGTTGAGCCGCTGATCAGCGTCATGTTTTTTTTTTCCTCCTGCTCCTGCAGACCTGTTTGTAGGGCAGCTGAAGAGCTCTCTCACCTGCAGCCACTGTGGTTTCTGCTCCACTGTCTTCGACCCCTTCTGGGATCTCTCTCTACCTATCGCCAAGGTTAGCACACACACACACACACACACACACAGACAGACACAGATGTAACAGACAGGTAGATGTTGGTCAGCCTTACATAACAAATCCCAGGAGGTCAGCAGACACACGTCAGCACGATGAGTGGTGCAGAGGTGACTTTTTCTCTGTGCGGTTTTGTCGACTCGTCCTTTATTTTCTCTCGATATTAAGATAAACATCTCTCAACATCTCCTAACGTGAGCTTCTTGGTTTCCCCCTGTCTCTGTTTGTGCATTGCTTTGTGTGTGTGTGTGTGTGTGTGTGTGTGTGTGTGTGGGTGTGTGTTGGTCACGTGCATGCTAATGTGAATGCATCTATGTTTGTGCTCAGAAGGGCTACGGCGAGGTGAGTCTGATGGACTGCATGCGGCTCTTCACCAAAGAAGACGTCCTCGACGGAGACGAGAAGCCGGTAAGTGTCCAAAAACCAACAGAACACGAATAGTCGCTCAGTTTTTGGAAAGAACGAAGTACATTTACTCCAGGATGGTACTTAAATACCTCTTTAGTAGTGTAGTATTTCAAATTCGCCACACCTTGCTCCACCTTTATGAGCTGAAGCAGTAAAGTAATATTCCTAATAATGCTTAAATAATTATAATACTGATAAGTGATATAAGTATGATTGAGTACTAATACATATATATATAGATATATATGTATAT
>NW_024617708.1:0-2764 GCF_008729295.1 Plectropomus leopardus | reverse complement strand
TTCTATTGTAATTAACAGCTGTACAGCTCTGCTGAATCACACAGCGATAGTGAGGAGACGAGGGAAAGAAGGGGCGGAGAGATGGATGAGACAAGTTTACTAGGGTTGGAGGAAGTTAGACTGAAGGGATGGTAGAGGGATGTGTGGGTGTTTGAATGTGATATGAATAGCATTACAAAGATAGCCCTTTTTTTGTTAAGTCAGGGGAGGATTGTTATAATCACAGCAGACAGCACTTATCAATGTTTAGTTTTATCTTGTCATAATAATACTGTGTTGGTTTGCCGCATCACTTCAATAAAATGTAGTTCATTTGTGTGCATTATTGACTTAAAGGTAGTCAATACTATGCAAAAATTGACGGCTACTCTTTGTAATCAGTGTGTCAGTAAAAGTAATAGCTAAGCCCAGATTGGCTTTATTTGCATTTTTTTATTTTTAACTGTGTTCGCGATTTTTGTAGCTTCTTATTGTATTGGTGCTGCTTAAGGTCTGGCACCTGGTTGCTACCTTTTTATAAGGTCCCAACCTCAGCTGGGTGCTGTGGCTGGTGGGTATATGCTTAGAAACATCTTGAACATAGCAAATAAGAAGAAAATAAAGGCAAGCGGCAGGATCTCTGCAGATAACACACTAGTGGGTCATCAATCTCCAAACCTATAACGGCCTTCGGTCTGAAGACATTAAGACTCTGGGGATGAAGGCCAATATTAGGGCTGATACGATCTAGCCAGCGGATATCTGACCCAGGACTTCCTCTTTCATGCACCGGTACTTTTCAGCTTATTTCTATGAACAGATATTTAAATATGATTGCAGATAAATCATGAAAAACTAATATAAAGCTAGTGCATTGTCAGACATAGCTGATGTGTTCCAAGATTGCATTTTGGCCATGTGTATGGCCTCTCTACATGGGCTTTTTACCAGAAATTCAAACATGATTGTCTATATACTCGAAATGGAAACCACAATACTTCTGACACCAAAATCTTCTCCCGTAACCTTCAGATTATGTATACAAATGCAGAATCTTTTTACAGAGATTAGTGGGTCAAAATTAATGACTGAGAGGGATTGCTTTTTTATGAGTCTATACATTGTTTTACAGGAAAATCTTGCACATTGTACCTCTAAGAGTTTAAGTCTATAACACTTTCATGCTCAGTGCATTTTCAACTATATTATTGAAAGAAGTAATAGGGAACTGCAGCCAGTTCAGTTGATGCTTCATTTCCATAAAAACACAAGAGAGAGAGTAATTTCACTTGTTGCTGGATCCCTCTGAGTTAGCATAGAGAAAGCCAGCACTGGCTGGATGAAGATAACTTAAAAAACACGATCATTACTAAATTGGAATCAATTTAAACTATGATGAAATACAACTACTGCAGAATAATTCACATCCCTGTGGAGTCACTGGATGTTTTTATACATAAGAAAATGCTGAAAAGCTAAAAATCTAATCTGTCAAGGGGGGATAAAAATGGTAGGTTTGTTATGTGAAGTCACAATAAGCAGATTTCTAGGGAAAGATGTTACTAATTATATACCAAATTACCATATTTCATCATCAGGAAGGGTTTTATATGAAAGCATGGATGTGAGGCAGCTAATCATAACCTATCCTGTTTATTACTGATCACTATGGGGAAATTTAAGTCACTTTTAAAAGATTGAGAAAATAGCACTCTTGGTCTATGTGGCTGTTCGCTGAATTTGATCATTGCAGATATTAATGTATTTAATTGTTTTGTATTGCATTCTAACTGGAGGTTGTGCTCGCTCTTTGTAATGTGTGATAGTTGTATTTGTCTGCTTGTATTTATTATTGTAACAATGTTTTAAGCTGCCCTCTTTGTCATGAGCATCAGATCATTAAGCATCATGATCCTTTGGGTTATGATTTATAAGATATAAATATGTCATTAATGTACTTCTGGCTCTAGTGATGGAGTGAAGGAAGAAAGTACAGAACAAAACCTTTAATGAGTTGTCCATTAATGTATGTTCATCTGACACATTTCTACATTGTTTTATTGTATTTAACTTAATAATCTTACTTTTTAAAATAACTCTCAATTATCTTACCATATTTTTGTTGCACTGAAAAATATAAATAAGGCTCTTCCTGTCAACATTTACATACAATTTAAGCTTCTTGTCAGCTACCCTTGTTTTGACATTTTGTCTCTCCTCGCTCCACCTTTACTGATTATTCAGCCCCCTTGTTGTTTTCTCTCATCTTTCAATTCGTTCCTCGATTCCTCCCCCCACCCCTCTTGCCAATCATATCACGCTCTGCGTCTGTCTTTCTCCCCTTTTCTGTTTTTCCTGTTGCATTTCCATTAATTTTCCTTCTGCCCTCCTAGGTTGTACGAGGGAAAAGAGCAGGCGGAGTTTGAGGAGTCACTGAGGAGGCTGTTTGAGTCCATCAACAGCCTGATGAGAACAGACTACACCACCACTCTGCTGCTCAGGGTAATCATGCATGCTCACCCTGCACACAGTACTTCAACACCTAGCACTCTTTTCATTCTTCTTGTCTTTATTCTCACCCCTCTTCTCCTTTTTTTATTTTATTTTTTACATTTTCCTGTCTGACCCTGGCTGCGTTTTTCTTCGTTTAACATGCCCTCGTTGACTTTCCCTTTAAGCTTGTCCTCGGGAGAAACCATGCTGCCTTAGCAAAGGTCGTTTTATTTGTCTGAAAAACTGAAGTGAACTTAGGGAGATCGTCTCTTGAAGGGCTGAAGGAGCAAGT
>NW_024617707.1:0-2605 GCF_008729295.1 Plectropomus leopardus | reverse complement strand
TCTCTCTCTAACTACTTACTTATTTATTTTTTTCTTTTCCTCCTTTTTTTTTTTTTTTATCATTTCCTGCCTGCTTCCACCGTTAATACTGTTGTAAATACTTGCAGCTGCCATTATTGTAATTAGCATTGTTGTCACCATTTTCATTGTCGTTGTTGTTATTGTTGCTGTTGTTTTTGTTGTCTCTTGTGTCTTCCCCTCCCCTCTGTGTCCCCCAACCTCTCTCTTTTCTCTTTTCCTATCCACTCTAATGTTGTGCTGTCCGGTAGCCTTGCCAATAAATCTCAGTTCGGACTGCAACAGGAGGAAGTATGTCAGACCCCTCCTTTGCAGAGCAAATCTGTTATGGCACCTCAAGGCATCCAGACCTCTCATACTGCATGCCTAAGCTGCTGAACAGGACAGGTTAAAAAAAAAAAAAATGTTTCTGATGTCTGGTGGGAGTGAATTCCAGCACTGCTCCCCATGGTACTGAGACAGGGAGAGGGCACAGAGAGGTGGAGGGAGGAGGAAGAGGAGGAGGAAGACGGAAGAAGAATTTAGATTGCGTAAATGGAAATATGCAGACCGGGTTATGTTATTAATGTGCGAGTGGAAAGAAAGTGAATAATAATAATAATAATAATAATTTTGATTTTATATGAAGGAATCGAACTCACTATATCAAAAAAGCAATCATGGTCCAAGACCTCTCTGAAGGGGGATCAAAGGCAATAGACTTTGAATGTATGAATAGAACTTAAAAAGTAAATTGGCTAAAGCAATATGTTAAATCCCCAGGCAGTATATGGCACATATTCCCTCAGAGTATATTTGATGAGATGGGTGGTACAGAGCTTGTCCTGAAATGTGATTACAATATGAGCAAAGTATCTAATAAGTTGGCAAAATATCACCATATCATCAGGTTTTACTTTTTTGGAAATTGCTTTGCAAACACAACTTTACACCACACAGTACTCCACTGTGGAATAATAGATGTATTCTCCATAAAGGAAAATCTATGTTTTATAAAAACTGGATGGATAAGAACATCTGGTGCATAATGGATCTCTTAGATGCAAATGGAGATGTATTATCTTATGACAACTTTTGTGGTAAATATGACTTTAATTGCAATCTTAAAGATTTTAAATCTCTTACCAAAGCCATACCAAAAGCATTACTTACCCTAGCCAAAAATATCCCTTTGTATTCCCAGTCCCCATCTCGTCTCCCTACGCTTGTCATAAGTGATATTATTTTCCTTGACAAAAGGTGTTCAAACAAATTCATGCAATCTATTTTAACAAATGATCTATACCCTGCTCAAGCTGTTAGAAATAAAATTAAGAATACATTTGATCAACTTTCAGTATCTAAATTGAGAACAACATTTTTTGAATACCCAGTTTCACCCAAAACAAGAGAAATACATTACAAAATAATGAATGATTTTTACCCATCTAGTGAATTTTTAAGGCTAAGATTTGGATTTGAAAGCAACGAATGTGCTTTCTGTAAAAGTGACATTGAAACAACAGAGCACCTCTTTATTAAATGCTCATAAACCCAGTCATTTTGGAAATTATTTACAGATTGGTTAAAAAGAAAAAACTCAGCGATGCCTGACTTAGACTACAATAGTATTATCTTTGGTGTTATATTAAAAGACAAACATTTGGACTTAATAATAAATGTCTTACTAATCTTAGCCAAATTCTTTATTCACAAAGCCAAATATCTAAAAACTACACCTGTCTTCTCATGCTTTTTAAATGAATTTCACCTTTATATTATTCATTTATTCATGGTTTCATCTCTGCAATATGATGTCTGTTCTTGTTGAATTTTTTTCATGCACAAATGTATTTTCCTGACTAGTTTATAAATTAATTTGTTTACAATCAAGTTAAAAAACAAAAGCTGTATCCAGATTTATAATACACCCATGTAAAATACCCTGATCTACTGGCCCCTAGAGCATGCATAGAAGTAATTAGTAACAGCCGAACGTGGCCAATTGCGACCGACTATACCCGAGCACTGACTTTCTTGCCCCCAAGAAAAACATAAAAGCTTATGGTCATAGTGGTCACTGTCACTTGCAGCAGTTACAGCACATTGTGTTTGTGTTTTCTCATGTTTTATCTTCAAAATGCATGTTGTGTTTAGAGTGCAGAGAGAAAAACAAAGTCCCCTGGTGGTGTGCTTCAGCCTCTTGTGGTCAAAATGAGTTTTACAAAAAGAAACACGTGATGATGAGCCTTATTTGCCTCCTGAATTTTTTTTTTTCTTGCCCCTCAGGTCTTCCATACTTTTCTGATTGGGAACAAACAGTATGTATTTACACATCTGTTTTGAGTGCATTTGTGTGTGCTTGCACACGTTTACATGTCCATAAAACTGCATGTACACTCGTTTTTTGGCGTATGTATGCATGATTCTATGTATGCATATGTGCAGTATGCGTGTATTTGTGTATGAGTGTGCTTGTCTGTGTCTATAAAGATTTAAATGAAGATGTAGAATTTAATATTGGTATGGGTATATTCTTATGGTAAATGGTAGGCAGAAAAAACACACACAAAAAATGATGAATAAATAATATGAGTCAATGTATGCA
>NW_024617706.1:0-1629 GCF_008729295.1 Plectropomus leopardus | reverse complement strand
CCTCTGCCTCCTTTCCCAAAGCGTAGAGAAGCGTGTTCACCTGCACTCCACCACTGTCTTTATCCAGCTTTGACGCCACTCGGAAGCGGTCGAATCTCCGGCGCCATATCGGCCATTCAGCCGGGCAGGTGAAGTCAAAAGGCTCTGGCGGTCCGAACCTTGCCATTATTCACACTGTGCAGGCGTCCTGTCGGCCACTTCTGACACCATGTCATGAACGGTCGCTGTTATAGGAAAGATGAGGACTACGTCGACTCACTTCGGCGTTTATCTGGCCATTTATTAGCGGGTAACAACTAACAGTACACCTGCGTTATTCCTGTGTAAACACACTGATGACGTCAACGGCGCGACTACGGCAACCCGTTTGTCGCATATCATCACAACATGTATCCCACAAGTCTTCAAAAAAAAAGGTGTTGAACAATAATGGTTTTTCAGGGCTGATAGCGATACCAATTATTAGTAGTTAATGAGACCGATAACCAATATTTGGAACCGGTATGCATTTGCAATAAAAATGGAAACCTTTCTGTCAATATTTGGAATTTGGAATATAAAAAATTCCAACACTAAACTCTGTTTAATTGCCTTTAGCAAATGTTCAATTAACATCATATTTAGCAAGTTCCCTGCAAAAAAATTCCCTCCCTCTAAAACCAGACACACAAAAGCTGCGAGGTGAGATGATTTCTAACTCTGTAAGACTTCTCTCCAGGTCACACAACCTGTAATTCAGTTAAGATGGTTTCTAAATGAGAAATGGATTTAATGAAATTCTTCTAACAGGATCCATCAGAGACCAGACTGTCCTGAATCTGAACCCAGCTGTGTGTCTAACCATGAAGAATCCATCCGATTGCTTGGTGATGTTGCTGCTGATGGCATTGTTCAATTCCTGCAGTGCATCTTTTGAATTTGCATCAGAGTCTTGTGTCCAAATGGCCCCCACAAGGTCAGTCCATCCAGTGCAATAGCTTGATCCAGGATGTCAGGTGTTAACCATGTCTCTATGAAGATGTGCGCAGAGCAGTCCCAGATCTCCTGTTGCTGAGTGAGCCAAAATAACATCTCATCCACTTCACTCTCCTGCAATCAGACACTAGACAGAAGAAGGCTTGGTAGAGGAACAGCTCCCACTCCGAGTCAGGCCAGCCTCACCATGACACCAACTATTCTCCCTCTTTTCATCCGGTACTTTCAGTTTGGTTTCTCCCCTCTGGTCCGACTGGCTTGTTGGCGCATGCCATCGGTGGGGACCCTTTCACAGTTTGCTGAATTCAGTCCAAGCCCCACACAACTTTTCTTGATGCTGATAAGTGACACTCTATCGTAGAAAAGTCTTGCTTCAGCAGAAGGGGCTGTGGTGTTTAAAAAACGTTGCTGAATGAGCCTTAATTGCATCTCATCCACTTTTTCCTCCCGCGAGCGGACATGGCTTGGTCTGGTGCCTTCCGTTTCATTTCTCCCCTCTGGTCTGCCTCGCCATTCCGCACAGGCCACCAGTGAAGATCCTCTCGCGGTCTGCTGCATTCAGTCCAAACCCCAGAGATCTTCTCCAGATGTTGATTAGTGCCAGTCTATCGTAGAAACATCGTGCTTCAGCAGAAGGGGTCGTGATATTGAAAA
>NW_024617705.1:0-2926 GCF_008729295.1 Plectropomus leopardus | reverse complement strand
TTAATGAGAGAGAAAGAGAGATAGAGAGGGAGGGGGAGGGAGAGATTTGATTTTACAAAAATACTTTATATATCCAACATATTTACGGGCACATCAAATATATTACTATAAAAAAATCCATACTCCTTACCTTGTCAGAGTTTTTTTTTTAAAAATGGATGTCCCTATAACAGTCCCCACCATTTTATAAAACTTAAAGGATGAGGATCTGGAAATATATTTTACAATTAATGGTTTGTGGTTAGCACTGTTGCTTCACAGCAAGGGGTTCGGAACGGGGTTCGGTCAGGGCGGGGGGCCTTCTGTGTGAGTTTGCATGTTCTCCCCGTGTCTGCATGGGTTCTCTCCGGGGTCTCCAGCTTCCTCCCACAGTCCAAAGACAGGCAGCTCAGGTTGACTGGTGACTCTAAGTTGCCCTTAGGTGTGACTGTGAGCGTGTATGGTTGTCTGTCTATATGTGTCGGCCCTGCGATGGTCTGGTGAACTGTCCAGGGTGTACCCCGCCTTCTGCCTGATGACAGTTGGGATTGGCTCCAGCCCCCCCCGCCCCCCACAACCCTTACGAGGACGAGCGGTTACAGAAAATGACTGACTGGTTTAGTATGATTAAATCAATGTGATGCATGGAGAGCACAACAGTTCCATTTCCAACAAATATTTGGTTAAAAAATACAACAGTTGCCCACATCTGGTCTTCCATGTAAATAGTCATACAGAGATTGTTGATTTTGTGGGTTAAACAGATACAGACAATGATACATGTGCACACCTCTACTTTACAGTGGAGCATTACATGTCATTCTATCTACTGTTCAATCCTGGTTTGCAGTGGGCACACTCATTCCAAATGGATATGTGCATGTGTCAGATAATCTTCCATGGCTCCTTCTGAACAGCAGCATGGATGCATTGTATGAGAGAGAAATCAGCTGCACAATAAATACTTTGGGGACTATTTTCAGCCTGCCAGTGTGTTTGTCTGGGATTGCCCTGAGGCTCACATTGGAAGAATGGTGCTACACACATCACCAAGGTGGTCTGGAGAGATTAGCACCCCTCATTCCCCTCCAACTCTCAGTACCAGGCCCCGAGAGATGCTAGGGCGTGCAGGTTTTGATATAAAATTTTACTTAGCAAGCACAAGAAAAATTGTTTTGTCATATAAATAAGCACTCAGGAATGCTGTGCTGTTTGAAGCATCATTTGTCCCTCCTCCTGTGCCGGCTTCTTTCTGTGTCTGATGGAAGTTGAGAACATGTGTATTACAGTGGAGGTCACCATCACTGCCTCATGATGTGACCTGGCTTTGAACCACTGAATTTCTTATTGGTAGATGAAGCACATAATGTAACAACAGTGCATAATGTAACAATTTCAATGTAAAAAATGTAATAATCAGCACATAATGTAAGAAAACCATGAGCACATGAAGTAATAACAGTTTTGTATGTAATGTAAAAAGTTATGAGCAATTTATTACATTATTAACTAAGCAATATCTAATGTGGAAATATATCTGCTGCATAGCAATGGGATAGGGCCGAGCATTTTGAGGAGCAAGAAGATTAAGCCTAACCAAAATAGCTAAGCTAAACATACCTACCGAGAAGTAGGAAAACAAAAAACAAATCCATGAGAATCCATCTGTCGAACTTTGTGGACTAAAAATTATAATTAATCTTTGAAATATTGTGTTTCTAACCCACACAGCACAATGTCTGAGGAGGCAAAAGCATGTTTAACTACACTACCAGGACCAGAATTCACAAAAATTTGCATACTTCATCTAGACACCATACAAAAATCTGAAATGGCGTTTTTCAAAGGCTAATTGAGGCATACATGAAAGCGAAAAATTATGCTTAAAGATGCTCTTTTTCCATTTCCTGCTAAAGACTACATGATGGCAGAATTAATAAATATGTCAAAAATTCTGTTTTTGACATATTTATTAACTTAATCAACCCTGACAGCAAAATATTGTCAGTTTTGTTTAATGAAAATTTGGCCTTAATTTAGAATTTGCAGTAGCTGTTAAAAGTACTTAATACAGTGATGCATTTTGATGCGCTGTGAGCTCGACCGGTGATCATACACAAACCTGTGTGATGCCTTTGTGTAGGACAGTGTGTAGATGCTTTGTGTGTTTGTGTAGGACATTGTGTAGATGCTGTGTAGATGCTGTGTAGTGTCTTTGTGTAGGACAGTGTGTAGATGCTGTGTAGATGCTGTGTAGTGTCTTTGTGTAGGACAGTGTGTAGATGCTGTGTTGTGATTTGTGTGGAAAAGTGTGTGGATGTTGTGTAGATGCTTTGTGTGTTTGTGTAGGACAGTGTGTAGATGCTGTGTAGTGAGTTTGCGTAGGACAGTGTGTAGATGTTGTATGTTGAGTTTGTGGAAGACAGTGTGTAGATGTTGTGTAGTGAGTTTGTGGAAGACAGTGTGTAGATGCTTTGTGTGTTTGTGTAGGGCAGTGTATAGGTGCTGTGTAGTGAGTTTGCGTAGGACAGTGTGTAGATGCTTTGTGTGTGGGAGAGAGGGGGAGAGAGGCACGGTAATAATGGAAACAGATGCATGTCATATTACAATAACGATACGTGTAAAATAAACTAAATGCACTCTATGATAATATTGTGGGTGTTGATAAGAGTGCCATGTGTATATTGATAGTGGAGGCGTGACTCATAATAATGGCAGAAGAAGGTTGTATCAAGCACGAACACAGGTATAGCTTCAGACGGGACCACAGCAAACCAAGACCACAATCAGGGCGAGCCGAGGGTACAGTATCAGTGCAGCCACAGCAAAGTCAATGGTAAGAAACTTTTTAATAATCCATGTACTAGATATCAATTTTTGATCACATGTTAAGTGTAAAATGGTATTAATGTTAACTGTTTCCATGTAGAATCACCTAGCTTAAATA
>NW_024617704.1:0-1436 GCF_008729295.1 Plectropomus leopardus | reverse complement strand
TTTTTTTTTTTTTTTTTTTATCAATTTCTTTCCTAGAATTTTTTTGCTCATTTTTTTTTAATCCATTTTTTTTTTTTTTACCCCTGGACATTTTTCCCTTGCTTATTTAAAAACATTTTCTAAATCTACCTAATTTTGCAATTTGCACAAAATTTTTTGTTTGATGCTCATTGTCTTTTTGTCTTTTGAGTTTGAAGACGAAATTAAACAAATTTGCTCAAGTTTCTAAGGGCTAAATACTTAGAATGTCCGAACAGCAGCACAAAAAAGATTACAGAAATTTCAATAATGTCTCACCTGGATGCCTGGAGGACCTGCAGGCCCCACTGGTCCTTGTTTTCCTGTTTCACCCTTGAAATTAATTATAGCTATGGTTAATATATCAGCTCCAGTTTACACATCAACTGAGTAATACTAATGTACCAAAAATCCATTAAACACAAAACTCAATATAACTGAAACCTTAAAATGACCTGCTTACAACTGGGAAAATTTTTAACTCACAGTTGCTCCTTTTTCTCCTTGTTTCCCATCTTGTCCATCCTTTCCAGGTTCGCCCTGTATGAAAACACACGTTGGCTTTGAAAAATCCACTTGCAGCACATGCATCAAAATAACAGATGGATATAATGAGATTGAAACAGAAGGCTTGATCGGAAAATCTTACAGTCTTTCCAGGAAGTCCAACTGGCCCCATGGGTCCTTCTGCACCAGTATCACCCTAAACCCACAACAAGAACTTTTTAATTATCAGTTCAGTTCACTTGCGATGAGTGAGTGCTATTAATGGTGTGGTAATAAAACATTTTTGAACATGCCTTGTTAAATAGAAGGTTATTTAAAGTACCTTTATACCAGCGGGTCCAACTACTCCCTGCTTCCCAGGAAGCCCCTAGAAGCAGCAAGACATCACATCACACAGAAGAAACAAAAAATAATGTATCACTGAAGAAATAATACTGTGTTAAAAAAAGTCAATGAGGTAACTTAAGAAAAATATAACTTTTTCAATCTTTATAAGGCACAGAATCCAAAGCTATACCAGTGGCTCAGCCAGGCTTTACCAATGCCTTGTTCATAGGCTAGTTATGATATTTATACTGGTTATTAGCATTCACTCTTAAAGGAATTAACCCTTGGGTACTGTCTGGTGCAATTTACATGCTTTTTATTCTTCATTTGTTTTGAAAACTTTGGCTGTGTTCATGCATATGCACACATTTTTGCTAAGATTGTGTCCAAAATACACTCTGTAAACAGAATTGTTACATTCACATTGTTAAGTGCAAAAAAATGCGCCATTGAAACCCATTCAAACTGCAATTTTTGATCCCACAGCCATCAAAACATAAAAAAACTTTCTTTGTATTATTTCTGGGTGTAATTCTTCTTTTGCCTTGGAATTTGTCATTTTTACTATTTTCCACCTGATGATG
>NW_024617703.1:0-1834 GCF_008729295.1 Plectropomus leopardus | reverse complement strand
GTGTGTGTGTGTGTGTGTGTGTGTGCCTGACCTTTACTCCACTGACGCCAGGAATCGGACGTGTTTTGGAAAGATGTTTTTCTCTCCCAGTGTCCCTCCCGAAACGTCATGGCCCAAATGATGATTTCTTCTCATCTAATAATAGTCGCTGATATGATTTTGCTGCCTAATGGGCTGGAAACCCTGATATGGATTTCCTGTTACTAAATAAATGTTGGCGACCTGCACAAAGAGAGAGCAAAACATAAAAAAAAAATAAGGAGCACTAACGAGTCTAATTAGCGTATCCGCAGTTAGCTGGAGTTATTCCTGTGTGTCTGAGGCTCGATGGGCCTAATTAGCTCAACAGTCAGGAAATGCCTCTCTGAAGGAGCTTTTCTTCGCTGCCAGCTGACGGCCGGAGCAGCTTCTGTTTTTCTGCCTGCTGGATGCCTCTTACCACCGCACTGTTTTTATGCTGCAGTAAAAGGAATACAGCATCAGGTCCGTGCTGTGCACTTGTGCTGGCTTGGTCTGACTCAGCTACAGCATTTACATATCTGCAGCGCAGGGATACCTGCTGTAAGTTTACCTGATGACGCGCCTGTTTTGAGCCCTCTTAACCCTGTTTACAATTCAAACAGTCAATCCATCAAACCTTGTTTGTTTTGCACTTTTCACAGAAAAATAATGTAGCACAAAGTGCTTTACATACAAACAGATAAATAAAACAAAAAGAATACATGAGCCCAGCCCCCACACCGGCCCACAACCCCGCAATCCACGCTGACGGTTCGAAAATGTGTCATAAAGAGGACTCGGTAAAAGACGGGTACTGACGAACTGATTAAACACTGGAGGTACGGGTAAATGTTAAAAATAAATTAAATTAAATTAAATTAAATTTAAGGAAATAACCCACTAAAATATGTTAAAACAAGATAACAAAACACTAAAAAAAACAGCAAAATCTGATAAAATTAGATGGGAACACTAAACAATAATTGAGATAAAATATAAATCAATAAAACTGACCAAGAGGTTAAAATAAAATTCAGTAATAAGCCAGACTGTAAGTCTTGAGTTTGTTTTAGTGCTGTTGCGCTGTGTAACTGTGTTTGTTGATTTCGCGTTGGTTGACATGTGCTGTTGTTGTCTAAACATAACCACGTGCAGCGTCATCCCACCGTGTGCGTGTGTCGACATCACGGTCGCAGCATCGCTGAACGTGCAGCGCAGACGCAGAAGGATACTTGGAGCGTAACATGTCGACACAGAAGTCCACCGCAAAGTGGCAACATGTAACGACTTGGGATGAGAAGATGTTGGACTTTGAGCTCCCCGGCGATCTCCCTCCAGCCGGATAACAACTTATTTAGTTTCTGGGAGTGAAATGAAGAGATATCTAACAGTAAACTCCTCATTTCCACCCTGTGAATGAGTTGTTCGATACAATCAAACTGATTTAGTCACTTCGAATGAGCTCTTCATATCTCCTCCTTTGGTGGAAAAACTGTTACTGCGCTGGTTGTTTTTGCACACTAGGAAGTCTTACAGACAGCTTTGAAAGAACCAGAAAATCGTGTAACCAGTTTATGTGCTTTTGTCCTGACGAATCAACATGATGCCACTCTGTCAGCGACCTTCTGCGTCCACCTTTGACGTTTTACGTATCAGTTTGTGTTTGCTGTTTACGCTTCGGGATGCCATCACATGGTTATCAGCGCGGAGCACCATCATGGTTAGCTTTAGGCAAAAGAGGCAAAGGGTGAGGCTTTTGACGCTCGTACAGTGAAAGCACCGACAGAGCGGACATATTTAATGATTTCAGAGTGAGAACGAGCTGGACATATTC
>NW_024617702.1:0-3592 GCF_008729295.1 Plectropomus leopardus | reverse complement strand
TTGATTGTACCAATAATAAATTAAGGAAATGCTTAAGATTTGCAACCCTAAAAGCTCATCATTCAGCTCACCCTGTCGACCATGAAGTCGATAGCATCTGCCATTTTAGGATCCACAGGTCCTTTAGCAAAGTTCCCCAGAACAATCTTCTTCAGCATGAACGCCGGCATCAACCAGAAACTGAGGAGGAGCACGGAGACGAAACATTAATGAGTGCAAAGGTTAAAGGAAAGTCTGTGATGGAATCGCTGAAAACCACCTGTTGGCTGTCCACGTCTGATTAAAGATGGAGGTATCACTGAATGAATTACACAGTATCAGTGAGTGCACGCGCGGAGACTTGTGTGTGTACTCTGCAAACTTCTGAGCCAAGAATCCTCCCAGGGACGCCCCGAACACATGGACCTGAAGGTTTGAGGCACAGAAGAGCGTTATTAGATACAACGTGTGTCTCGATGTTGCTGCTCCTCTACTCTCCCACCCAAAAAACTTACAATCAACCAGATCATTTTTAAAAAATCACTTTTTAACACTCTCCTGTTCTCTGGCCAAATAACCAAAATAATCGCCAAATAAGTGTGTTTATATCCTGACGGTGGCTGACATCTTTCCTCCTGGACTTTGGGCTACATTGATAATAATGTACAGCTCCAGACATATGCAAACATGTTTACTTTTTTTATATCAGCTACAATGATGAAAGCAGGAGAAAAAGAGAAAGAGAGTGAAAATTCACAAAAGGTGTTGAATATGGTTCTTATATTGTAGAAACTTGACAGGAAAAGCTGAGTCTCGTCTCCTGACTGACACCCACAGAGACAGTCACACCCTTCAGACCAAATTCATCCTGTTTTACAAAGACACGCTCAGCTCTGAAGCTTAAGAAAAGAAACAGCCTTACTTTGTCCAACTGCAGGTGATCGAGAAGCTTCCTGAAGCCGTCACAGAACTCCATGAGATCCCAGTACACCGGATACTGCAGCTGGAAACCACAAAGACAGGAAACAAGAGTTATGTTGGAGTTATAACCAGGGGAGTCAGGGTTTACAGTCTCACAGTAGATGACAAAACTTTTCACTTTTAACTTTAGATCAGGACCAGACAGAGCAACATCAGGTCTCTGTCACATTTGGGATTTAGACCAGACATTTACACATTTACAGACTCTGTCTCACATGTTTGACAAACAGACGCTGTGTCTGTTCCTCCAGTGCACCAGAATTATTCTCTGTTTTCTATCAGGGTATTTTGAACAAGTCATTTGAAGACGTGACCTTGAAAAACTAAAAAAAATAATTTTTTCACTGTTTTCAAACTTATTATTGACAATATTAACCCTCTGAAACCTGAATCTTTATCACTCTCCTGTTAGATAGGTAGCGATAAAGAGACTTTATTGTCCACCTCGGAGGAAATTTGTCTCTGGCTTCACTCAAACACAGCAAAGGTACATACAAACACATAAAACAATAACATTAAAAATGCACAAATGTACAATATACAAGACACAATGGTGCAAACAGATTTTTTAAAAAATGAAATCAATATAAATAAATAATAAAGGAGAGCATATCCTACAAAAAAGTACTTTTCCCAAACACAGTTATTCTGTTTGTTGACTGGCTGCATGGCTTTGGGAATAAAGGACTTCCTAGAAATGTTATGACTGGTTTTTGGGACCCTAAATATGCAATTACAAGCCTTTTACAATTATTTAAACCTTTTCAAAATAGTTTATTTTAGAAGCATGGAGAAAAAAGGCAATGAGCAACGTGGCAAGAAATGTCTCACAAACTGCAAGAATTTAGTAGATTTAGAAAATGATTTCCTTTAAAAGCAAAGGAAAAATTTCCAGAGAATTATACTTCTAATTATCAGAATTATCTATTTTAAATTATTGTGTGGAATAATTCTTAAAAAAAATTCAAGTCATTTCCATGTGGTTTCTTTTTTAAACTAAACCTTTTTTTCTTTGTTTGTTGAACGGGGGTGCTAATTTTCAGGCAATTGTCTTGTACTTTTTAACTAAGATCTTCATTACTTCTGGATCATTCCCTCGTAAGCCGCTCATTGCCTTCTTCCCATATTTCTGAAAGAAATCAGGCCAATTTACGAAGGTTTCCAAGGGATAAAAATAAGATTAATCAAGAAAATGTGCAGATTAATCTGAAAAAAAGAAGTTTAAATAAAGCAAAAAGCCGAAGCTGCGGTGTGTTTTGAGCTCACCGAGATGACTCTGTAGCCCCAGCCGGTCAGAGCTAACACCTGCTGGAAGAACACCTCAGCCGTCCCGCTGACCGGAGGGAGGAAGATGATGGGACACCTGATGCTCTTCGGGCCGGCGTCATACAGCGACCACACCTTACTGTCATCATCGTCAACGATAATCTGGTGGAGACAAAGACGCAAAGGTGAGAAAATTACATCCCGCAGAATCCAAAACCAGACAAAACTCTTGATGAACTGGAGTAACCACGTTTAACAACAGCAAGACTTTATTAAAAACATTCATTTACAAACTCTCACACGACTCCTGCAGTATAGTCCAAGTTTATGTGGCCTGTAGCAAATACATGCATTTTTTTTCTAAATCCTTACATTTAAAGAGTGAATTTGAACTGTGCTCCACAGAATGATCAAACAGTTCAAATGCACACACTTACACAGGGGTGTTACTGTTATGCAACAGAAAACACTAAGATTTCCGACACCTTCATTTATCTGTGGCAGCCTGCCACAATTAAAACATCTGCAACCACAAATAGACTTTATATTGTTGGAGCTGGACCGTTCATTAGGACACTGTTGAAATATATGTATAGTTCGGTTTTAGCATGTCGTCAGCTACCGTCACACACTCTAGTTCTGTGGGAAAGACTGAACGGTGTTTTAAATAGTACAGTTTTAGTGAAAATGCATGTGTTTGGAAAGGGCTGAGCTTAAGACTGAATAAATTAAACTTGGATTATACTGCATAAGTTGTGTGAGAGTTTTTAAACAGAGGTTTTGCTGCTGTTAAATGCAGCCTCCATTTACTTTTATTCATCAAGAATTTTCTCTTTTTTTCTCACATGCCTCCTCCTGAATAAAGTATCCAAAAACTATGCTTTCTTTACAAATTGAATAATCAATAATCAGTAATCAACTATACATATTTAATCACATGAAAATAGCTTCCAGTGTTACTGATCAAATATTATTACAGCTAGGGCTGGGCGATATGGAATAAAGTCTTATCACAATGTTTTTTTCATATCAGTCGATATCGATATACATCAAATCACTATTTCTGTCGAGCTTAAAGGTTCCCTTCGACTCTTAAGTGAGATATGAAGATATCATCAGGTTAATTTAGGTTTAAACATTAATTTTCTGTCAGACATTAAACATGACAAATATACTGTAGAACAGGCGTCACCAGCTGGAGGACCTATTCTACTAAAATTACAGAGGTCCAGTTACGAAAATTTCCTCCCAGCAAAGGTCCGAACCTCATACCTAAAATCCATATCACCATTAACTGAACATTTTACTTTGATTATGATTAATGAATGATTATTTTGTTTTTTGGGGGGTTTGTTTTTTGCCCTCA
>NW_024617701.1:0-2416 GCF_008729295.1 Plectropomus leopardus | reverse complement strand
TAAAGGTTCATCTCGTCTAAATCCTCACTATTGGATTAATCAGCAGATTCGTCGCCTTCTTTAAGTTTCTATCCAGATGTCAAGTTTCCATTCACAAAAGCTTCCGTCTATTCATGCAGTTAAGTGCACGTCTCCATCTGCCGCCTGCGCCTGTGCAGCCGTTTCACGGATCACCGAGATATTTTCGGTGTTAACACCGTCGCTGCAGATGTCTGCTGTAAAGGTTTACTCCACACAAGCTGTCTTTTGTCCCCGAAATTAGCCGGGTAACATGTTAACCCTCTTAAACTCAGTCAGTCAAGATGTCTGCTTTCCATTCACAGACGGTCGCCGTCACATTCACATTTTCGCGGCGCTGCAGCCGTTTGCTGCTCACACCTGCACCCTGATTCGCTCTTCAGGTCGCTGCGTACACTTTAGTACATTTAGAAATATGAAATCTGTGGTGATGCTGCCTTCACGTGCTCCTCAGAAATATTCTGTTTGCAGGTTACGAGCACATGAACGGCCCAACAAAGTTGTAATTACGAGTGGGAAATGAGGAGATTTTATTGATACCTGAGCTGCTGAGTTGAGTAAAGGATAGAAAGTAAAGGATGGAAAGTGTCAATAATTGATGGTAAAAATGTCGTTATTTTGTTCCTAGTTGCTGTGATTTACTTTTAGTAGTTGCACAGTTTATTATCTGCATCTAACACAAGTTTGTGTCATAAATACATAAACACGGTGGCAAAAGTCAATGTTCGGTCAAAAAAAATGGATTAATTCACGTATTAAATATCAGTTTTTGATCACATGTAAAGTGTAATATAGTATAAATGTCACCTGCTGTCCATGTAGAGTGACCTAGATTAAAAATATATAAAAATATCATATAGAAGATAAAGAAGAGATCAGATAAAATCTAAAAATATAAACAGCTATCAACAAGTGATACTGTCAAGAAAAGTCACTTAACCCTTTGAAACCTGGGAAGATCCGCCTGTTGCTTGAAGAACATAAGAAGGTAATGAGTAACTTTTGAAGAAATTACTTAAAATATTGGCAAGAAATTAAAGTTACAAGAAATTAATCAAGTTTGCATAAAAAAAGAGTGAAAAACATGAACAACTAAGGAAATAACCTGAAAAAAGTGCTGAAAATTAGAAGAAAAATAATATTGATTTTTTTTTCCCTATAACATCAATTCAGATACATAAATATACATAAATAATTATAAATGTTGTTTCCTGTTTTTTTTTTCTTTTTTGTTTATTTTCTTTTTCTTGTGCTTAACTATTGCGGGTCATTTTTCTTGTCGCCTTTTCCTAATTTCTTGAAATTTGCGAGACATTTCTTGCAAAGTTGCTCATTACCTTTTTTTTCTGTTTTCAAAGTAAACCAGTTTGCTTGGGCTTCAAAGGTTTAAATGCACGGTAAAAGCACCTGAATGCAACACAAGAAAACTGATGTTGATCCAGGTTTCAAAGGGTTAATCTGTAACATCATTTGTGCAGTGCAGTTTCTTAAAAGAAAAAAATGGAAATCAGAAGATGCTAAAACAAGCAGCAAAGTGAAATCAGCTGAAGGTAAAAACCCACTCAGGAGAGTGTGTGAGTGTGTGTGTGTGTGTGTGTGTGTGTGTGTGTGTGTGTGTGTGTGTGTTTATTTATATTTGGAGCAGCGAGGCGCCAGCGGTGATTAGGCCGAGTGAGAAACCTGGCGTTGTTCAGCTTTGTGCTGCAGCAGCGTGAAAAAGGTCGCGGTGGTTTCCACTGCTGCTCTAACAAAAGACTGAGGGGGAGACGCGTCCGCTGTGGGTGCTCAGATGAATGCTGTTATGTAACAGCTACCCGAGTGGATGTATTACTTAGAATATTTGTATTCATAAATTGAAAATAAGCCGCAAAGAAACCGAGTTCATTCATCACAGAAACTGCATGAAACTCTGTGTTGTATAAGACTTTATTTTTAGTGAATGTGACATAACTGAAGGATCGTGGACTCAGCCGCAGCTCGAGCTGTAAAGCAGAAAAGGTGATCAGGTGAATGTGTGCAGGTTTTGACACCGAGGGCCTGCCGACAGCCGTGTGGCCGGGAGGAGAGACCGAGGCGCTGACCAGGATAGAGCGCCATCTGGAGAGGAAGGTCAGTACTGCGCCGGCTGCTTTCAGCTCCCTGCACGAAGTTCATCAGATCACATATTTAATCGATTGATTGAAATCTTTACTTCAAACATGTTTTTGTTTACCCCAAAACCAACATACAAACAAAAAAAGAAAAATACATAACCAAGTCCATTAACTAATAAATCTACATACGCTTCCTTACTTTAAAACGTAACTAATAAATACAAAATAAATAGAAATTAGATATATATGCACACACATATATACATACATATACATACAAATATGTCATTGTAACCAAATATATA
>NW_024617700.1:0-4480 GCF_008729295.1 Plectropomus leopardus | reverse complement strand
ACTGAAGAAGCTTCTTGGAAGAGAGGCAAAACATCTACAAGAAAATGAAACGTCCAATTGCCAACAAAACAGCACTTATGGATACCATAACCTGGATGACTGAAAACCTTCATCAACCTTTTTAGCATTGATAACTATGTGTGTTACCACTGTTAGCTCTGTTAACACCACTAGCACTGTCAGCATGGCTAGTTGTGCTAATAGTAACAGTGCTAAAGGCGTATTGTGGTTTTACAGTTCTCATCAGTATGAAACAGCAAGCTAAACTCGTTCCTCCAATGAACAGGCGATGAGTTGTGCTTGGCAGGGTTTTATTAAAGGAAAGGTAACACTGAAATACACAGTGATGCAGGTACACAGATACAGGCTTACTCACTTACTAGATAAATATAGTACACATATTCATAATAATTGTGCACATGTATAAAGTAAAATTGTTAAATCAAATATTTGTTTCTGTTTACAGGTGAATGCAACAAGTACTCTTAGCTGTTGACCGAAAAATGAAATTCACAAACATGGCATAAAACAGAATATTTTATACTCAATAATTATTTCGTTACAATTCCTCTTGAAATTAGATCAAAGTGAACTTACTGGCAATACCCTGTGACGACAAGGAATAACGGATGGATGAAGATTTCAGCCTTCCAAAACATGCACTTCTAAAATGTCATGAAGTTACCAAAATAAAGGTATACCTTTCAAAATAACACTCGTCACCTTAAACTGCCTGTCATTAATGCTGAACTGATACATCACACTCCCCGCCTGGCATTTGTATAATGCCACATATACACTAAACTTAAACAATCTCTGACCCTATGAGTAGGACTAACTCGGAAACAGGTCCCAGCTAAGTCCTCGAAGGTTGGTGGGATGTCACTTTCCCATCCACTTTCCTGACGAGTCCGTCCTTGCCTGGGTAGGCCTTTGTTATTATTCCCATAGACCATTCATATCTTCATGTTTGTTTGTCCTTTAACAGCACTACATTTCCTTCCTTGAGGTTCAGAGCCTTGACATGCCACTTCTCTCTGCTTGGAAGTGTGCTCAAAAATTCCCGTCTCCCTCTTGTCAGAATGTGTCTGCCAGTGCCTGAACTCTCTTCCACTGATGCTTCACCACACAGGCATCTGAGAAGCTTCCATGGGGAACAGATGGAGTTCCGATTTTCTGCGAGAGCAGCATTGATGGGGGGGAGTATCAGCAGTGCTCCTGGAGTCTGAGGAGATTGGTATCAATGGCCTAGAGTTGATTATGGCTGCAACCTTGGCCATCATTGTGCACAGCACCTCATGGGTGACCGTTGATCTTTCAGCTTGGAGCAACATTGAGTCTAGAATCCACCGTGCTGTTCCTATTATGCCCTCCCACCTGCCTCCCATGTTGGATGCATGTGGGGGATTGAACACCCATGTGCACTTTTGGGAGAGGAGTTAAGCTTCTACACTATCCCTTTCTGCATCTGTGGCAAGCTTTAAATGTGCATTGGCACCAACAAAGTTTGTTCCGCAGTCTGACCGCAACTGCTTAACTGGTCCTCTGATCAAGAGGAATCTGCAGAGGGCATTTGAGCAGCTGAAAGCACTCATGGACTCGATTACCTCAATCCAACGTGTCATAATTTCCCATTGTTCAAAGACATCCAACGTTACGTTAGATGTCACTCTGGGTGTAGGTCTGCCATGCTGCTGTTTCAGCTTGCCCCGCAATCTTCTGCACACATTTGTAGATAAGACTGGTGATGGCTCGCTTTGCTCTCACTATACATAAGCCACTTGCACGCACAACGCCTTCTGTGAAGTGCCTCCCCTGGTGTCTTATGCTTTCATGGGGATGACAAATAAGCAACACAGCAACATGATGCTTACCAGGAACAAGGATAGGATGAGTCTCATCTGCAGGTAGGTTTGAATGGGTGATACGCCCTCCTACACGTAGCAGATCCTCTTCTTTAAGGGACAAAATGCAGGTAAGTCTTATTTTTTATTGGATGCATCTTATCTCTTCTGCAAACACTTCCTTGCACGCTCTTGATGTGCTCTGCCTTTGTTAGCTCAGCACTTGTCACACCTTTCTTGCAGAAGTGCCAGCTAGCACACTCTGCATCACACAATGGCTTATGGAAACCTTGTGCCCCATGGAGGAGCCGGGTTACAGCTCTCTTCAATTGAATCCATGAAGAAAAACTTTCAAAGCATTCAACATTCAGCTGTTTATCTGAGATCTTAGTTGAGAGAGTTGTGACCTCAGGACAGATTTCCACATCATTTGTTGGATCAACCAGATCATTCCCATTGCAACAAGAAGCCAGATGTTAGCGGGTGTTAACATGTTTCTTGTGCAGTGAGAATGAGGCTATAATGTCACCATGACGCAAAATCCTCTATTTGTATACAAGATATATCACATTGTAATGGGAAGAGATGGTGAAAATGGCATTGTCTTCACTGAAATCATCAGCAAGTTGATTGGTCTAAATGATATTTTGTAATGTGATGCTTCATGAAAACTACTGCAGATGAGCAGGAGGAATTAGCCATGTCTTGGTGTCTAGTTTATTTTCTTGGTCATTTTATCATGTTTGACTCAGCTGAAGAATGTCACTTGTGTATTATACTGTATATGTCAAACAGGGTGTGAATCATAAATGATATGATATCTGTTGCCTAGTAGAAACAACTAAATGCCCATCAAAAGGCAGAAGGATTTAAAAGAGTGACAAATTAAAATACTGGAATCTGTGTCTCATTGACACTTTTTCTGATCTTGAAGTGTTGTGCTCCATTACGTTCTTTAACAATATTTCATTAACTAGATTACATAAATACACATCCATAACATTCATATTCACAGTACGACTAAACATATTTCAACACCAAAGCAACACACAACAATCAACAGAAACTCAAAGACCATCTGATACATACAATAGTTCTACAGAATGATTTCTCTTTAATAGCAGAGAAAATAAAGTGGAAGTTGGGCAGCTTTCTGTAGAGAAAGAGAGCCCTCAGCGCTCTCTTTTTTACCAACCAGCTGCAGGCTGAACTACAACCAGTGTGCATGGAGGTTTGTGGATACAGAGCGAACAGATAAGTTAAGACTGGACTGTTTCTTTTCCTCATTTCCCCAGTGAGTTTGATTCCTTGTTTCTGGATATTTTTCCTCCTTTTTTGTAATCCATTGCTTTTTCTGGTTTTGCTTTTTTGCATTTTTAAAGGTGGACTGGATTTCTTTGATCAGGGAAGAGTGTTTTAAGTTGGACAATAGGGACGATTTTTAAGGTAGAAAATCCTCCAGTACTATTTTCATTTGGCGAGGGATTTATTATATTAAGAAATTGTTTTCAAGCCATATTGCAGTTTCCTTTTAATACTTTCTGTTGCTGGTGTCAGTAGGGAGCTAAAAGTAGCCCTAATGTTTTTCTATACCCTCCTTTAACCATATTAACATTTCCAAAAGTGCTTGAATTCAAAGTATAGCTAGACTCAGCTTAATTAAGCTAATTGTCATAAGTATCTATCACCATCCATCTATCCAGCCACCCATCCATTGTCATCTGCTTATCTGTGGCCGGGATGCAGGGACAACAGGCAGAGCAGAGCACCCGGACGTCCCTCTCCCCAAGCGCCCAGGAGGCATCCTGATCAGATGCCCGAACCACCTCAACTGGCCCCTTTTGACGCAAAGGAGCAGCGGCTCTACTCTCCACCCTCCAAAGGAAACTCATTTCAGTCACTTGTATCTGCGATCTCATCCTTTTGGTCACTACCCAGAGCTCATGACCATAGCTGAGGGCTGGGGCGTAGATGAATCGGTAAATCAAGAGCTTTGCCTTCCGGCTCAGCTCCTTCCAACTCCTGCATTACTGCAGACGCCGCACCAAACCACCTGTCCATCTCACGTTCCATTCTACCCTCACTCATGAACAAGACCCCGAAATACTTGAGCTCCTTCACTTAGGGCAGCAACTCTCCCCCCACCTAGAGGTGACAGTCCACCATTTTCGGCAGAGAACCATGGCCTTCAGATTTGGAGGTGATGGCCCTCATCTGACTGCTTCACACTCGGCTGCAAACCGCCCCAGTGCATGCTGGAGGTCATGGTGTAATAAGGCGAACAAAACCAAATCATCTGCAAAGAGCAGAGATACATTTCTGAAGTACCCACACTGGAAACCTTCCTCCACCCGGCTGCGCCTTGAGATCCTGTCCTTGAAAATCACGAACAGAATCGGTGACAAGGGACAACTCTGGTGGAGGACAACACCATCTGGGAACGTGTTTGACTTAACACCGAGTACACAGACACAGCTCTCACTTTGGTCATACATGACCAGATGGCTCATAGAAGCAACCTCGGCACCCCGTATTCCCGCAGTACCCCCCACAACTACCCCCAAGGAATGCGGTCATAGGCCTTCTCCAACTCCAAAAAACACATGTAGAACGGAGGCGCGAAGGGCCGCCCCCCC
>NW_024617699.1:0-2224 GCF_008729295.1 Plectropomus leopardus | reverse complement strand
GTGTATTTTAGACTTATTGTAGGAGCTGAGCTGCAAATTCACTGATTCCACTCAAATACACAATCTGGACTACATTTAGGACACATGCATCAACACACACACAGTTATCACAACAAGAAAAGCACCTTAAAAGCACCAAGCAGTCCCTCAGGGTTTGTGTATTTTTTGTGTCAGTGACAGCTGAAGCTTCAGTTTGTGAGTGTTTGTGGTGTAAACATGTTTCAGGTGATGCCTTCTCAGTATCTGGAACAAAACGAGGAGAGCAGCAGCGGCAGCGTCCCGCTCACTCCCATCCACCACGGACCTGAGCTCAACTCCAACAGCGCCGTCAAAGGTGTGTGTTTGACTTCATTCTCCGCTGTTACTCCCTCAATAACATCTGAAAGAAAACATGGAGAGATGTTGTCCTCAGAAATAATCAGAAATACGAAATCAGAAATACGAAATTAAAAACCAATTCAATGAGCCGGCAGCTCAGAGAAAAGCTTTCCCATAAAAGTAAATTTTTAAAGAAGATTTTTATTTAGTTTGTCGAGTAAAAGCGTTAAATTGCTGCTGTTTGTTCATCAGTCCACCCGGGATGTAAAATAATCCCCCTCCTCCTCCTGCAGCCGTGTCCCCCTCCCCCACCACCCTGCTGGACCGCTACAGCTCTCCTCCCTCCCGCCCGCCTCGCCGCCGCCTGTTTGTCGACGCGGTGGACTTTGCTAATTTTTGGGCATATCTTTTTAAGTTGCTCATTGCCTTTCCCGTACGTTTTTTGGCATGATTTCTTTCGAAAACATGGGTAAGAAGGCAATAAGCAACACAAGAAGGAAAGACCCAAAATCAGCAAGAAATGATTTGAAAGTTACAATAAAATTACCTGAAAATTAATTTTAAAGAAGTAAAGGAAAACCCAAACAAACAAGGAAATAACCTGGTAAAAAAGTACTAAAAATTTATAATATTATTGCAACATAACATTGAATATTATGATAATTTTATAAAATAATAATTTATAATAATTTTGATAATTTATTAAAAATTGTTTAAATTTAAGTGTAAGTGTGTAAGTAAGTATTATAATTATACATGTAGTTTTTCCCTAGATTTTTTTCTTTTTTTCCTATTACATTTTCCTCAGCTTAAAAAAAAAACATTTTGTCTAACTTTGAAATGTTTTTTTCTAAAATCTACTAATTTGTTAACACATTTATTACTAAGTTGCTTATTGCTTTTTCTCCATGTTTTAGAGAGAAATTGCACACACTTTGCTCAGGGTTCAAAGGTTTAATAAACTTAATTGTATATTATCTTATAAAGCACTTATCAAAATAAATTACAAAGTGCCTCACAGAAATCAGAAATAACTGAAAATTAAAACCAATTCAATGAGCACCGGCAGCTCAGAGAAAAGCTTTCCATAAAAGTACATTTTTAAAGAAGATTTTTATTTTAGTTTGTCGAGTAAAAGCGTTAAATTGCTGCTGTTTGCATCATCAGTCCACCCGGGATGTAAAATAATCCCCCTCCTCCTCCTGCAGCCGTGTCCCCCTCCCCACACCCCTGCTGGACCGCTACAGCTCTCCTCCCTCCGGCCGCATCGCCGTCCGCTTGTTTGTCGAACGCGGTGGACAGAGAGCAGGAGCCACCTCCGCTCAGCGACACCGGCACAGCGCCGCCCCCCGCCACAAAACCCGGCCAGGCCAGCCTCGTCACCACCCTCCCAGCCGGCCAGACCGTGGTCAACCTGGCAACCGCCACCGTTGCCGCCAACGGGCAGACGGTCACGATACCTCTGCAGGGTGAGTGCTGTACTTAGGCATCATTTTGAAGGACTTGTACTTTATTCGAATATTATATTTATATGCTACTTTATACTTTTACTCTGCTACATAGTAGAGGAAAATATTACACTTTTCGCATCATTTATCTGACAACTTTAGTTACTTTAAGATTAATATTTTTGTATGAAAACATGACAAAAAATAGTTTGATAACATTTTAAAGTCTTTTTTTAATTTTTTATTTTTCTTATTTTTTTTGTGTTTTTAAAAAATAATTTTGAGTTTTATGGTGTGTGTTTTTTTATTTGAGTTATTTGGGTGTGTTATTTGTGTATTTATTCCAGATTTTTCTGCATTGGGTAGTTGTATTTATAAATACTTTTAGTACATTTTCCTACATACTTTTATTGAGGTACCATTTCTAATGCAGAGTTTTTACTTGCAACAGAGTATTT
>NW_024617698.1:0-1475 GCF_008729295.1 Plectropomus leopardus | reverse complement strand
ATTTATTTTTTATTTTCAGCACTATTGGGGGTCATTTTGTTGTTGTAGGGTTTTTCTTGGTTTTGTTTTTTTGCTTTTTTCCAGGTAATTTGTCATGTAATATTTCAATATTTTCTTGCTACTTTCTGGACAACGTAATGTTAAGTTGCTCATTGCCTTCTCGTGTTTTTGCAAGAAATCAAACCAATTTGCTCAGGTTATAAAGGGTTAAAAAAAAATTTGATGAAGTACGGAAAACAGTCAAGCCCACTAGTTACCTCGCTGGCCTCCAAAATTTTCGTGATCGACCTGTGCTGTCTATAAAGAGGAAGCAGGTTAAGAAGAATGAAGGTCTTCCCATAAACAACTCAAATTATACAATTCAAATCAAATTAATTATTCAATTTAAATCATATCAACAAAATTCACTGATAACAAAATTAATTACACACTTACAGAACCCAGCATCTACACTCACAAACACACACACACACACACACATATGCACGCATGACTGCTTTCCCGCTCTACTCTGAGCTTCTGGTTTTCTTGTTTTCATTTTTTCAGTTACAAGCCAAGACTGCGGGTGACTCATAGCTGTTTGGCAACAGCTCAGGGGAAGCAGGAATTTGATCCACTTTCAATTCACAGCAACTGCACCGGAATTCTGCTTAATATTCAGACTTCATTGAAGGACTACTGCTGCGTCAAAATTACTGTGAGAAATGCACTTTACACCACACTCTTTGGTTGGCAATTCAAAGCTTTTGAGTCCTCTAAATGCTGCTCTATGTGCTAGTTTCCACTGAAGGCGGCGACGTCCAACATTCCTGCCCAAAAAGTACCAGCATGCAAAAGAACTGACAGGAAATGATGCGTGCATGCAAATCAAACATTGTAGACAAGAGAGTCTTTTTTCATCTGCTTGGCTCATAAACGCTTCATGTTTGGCTGTTAAAATTGTCAAATTTAAAGTTCACAAACTGTGTCACTATTTTGTCATCACAAAAACAAAAAATGCTATGTTCTGTTCTTGATCCCAAATAACTTATTAACAAATACCTTATTTTTGAGTAATCTACAAAACTGTTAAATTGTAGGTTTATTAAAGGCCAGCTTAATCATTTATTTATTGATTCAAGTTCATCTAAAGCTTTTAAGAAGTATCCTTATGTATTCAAGTCCAAAAAATAACTCTTTGGTATGTTTGGTAAGTTACATATGTTTTAACATCATAATGCTGTTTTCCAAAGCCGTCCTAAAAATTTAGGTCATGTGACCTGACATAGGTTGCTGCACGATATTATTTCAACCATAGACTGTAAATAAAGATGGACGACGTGCCCCCACTTACCCCCGCTATGCTGAAGTGAGGTTAAAATTTCCGGGATACAAGCGTTGCCATCTTGCAAGGGTGATGTCATTGGGAGCCTGCAGCTGCGCAGTAACGATATCCGCGGTGGGGGAGTTCCCGCCCAAACACCCGTCCGACCAAT
>NW_024617697.1:0-1294 GCF_008729295.1 Plectropomus leopardus | reverse complement strand
TTAGGAAAAAAATAAACATATGTTGTTGTTTTTTATTTTCAGCACTTTTTGGATCATTTACTTGTTTGTATTACTTAACTTTTTTGGCTTATTTTCATGGAATTTTCTTGTAACTTTTTCCTTTTTCCTGGCTTATTTTGGGGCAGTGTTTTGTTAAATTGCTCATGGCCTTCTCTCCAAGTTTCTGAAAGAATTAAAACCATTTTGCTGTGGTTTCAAAGGGTTAAATCCCATTTTTGTTTATCTTCCTCTTCCCCATTTCATCCTCTCCTCTACTTTTTCCTCTTTTGTCCTCGCCTTAAAAAAAGGTGTTGCAGAGAAGTAAAATAAAAAGAGGAGTGAGTGAGAAAAAGGAGGAAGAGAAGGACGCTGATGAGTCCCCCTGCAGCGATGTCTCCTCCTCCGTCGCTGCACATGCTGTTGTTGTTAGGCGGCGGCCGAGCTGCGGAGCGTCAAGCCGACAGGCTCTGATTGGATGGAACGTGCATGAGTAAACAACCACCGTGTGTGTGTGAGTGTATGTGTGTGTGTGTGTGTGTGTGTGTGTGTGTGTGTGTGTGTGTGTGTTTAATGGTGTTTGTTGTTGATGTTTGAATTCTTGAAAGAAATGAAGCCTGACTGTCACAATGTTTGGAAACTCGAAACTGCAGTTTAAAAAAACAAACAACAAACAAACAAACAATGTATGTCGTATTTGCTGAAACCGTTACTATGGTCACACAGTTCGTATGGTTTCCATCACAGATTTGCGTAAAACTCCAAGCAGGTGTGTTTAAGATACTGTGTTTTCTGTGAATATATATATATACACATTTTTTTCTTGCTTTATTTATTTCTTGTTGAGTTGCTCATCGACCCTCGACCCATCTTTTTGCAATAAATCACTCCAATGTGCTCAGGTTTCAAAGGGTTAATCATGATTAACTATTGGAATTTACCATTAAACAGTCCAAAATATAATCAAATTTAAAAGCAGGTGCAGTGACTTTAGGAGGAGCACCATGTGCCTGCCAAAGGGTTGTAAAGGGTTGCAAACTACAAAAACCCAAAATATGGCCCTGCTAAAGCATTTATTGGTTTTATTTATGTGGTTTGGACGTAAAATCGGTCTAATCACTTTAAGTTCTTTAATTTTGGAAAAATCTGAACATAGAGGAATTTTAACAGTCTGACTTGATGTATGTTCTGAACCATTAACTGCTGTACAAAAATAACAAATAAATAAAATAAAATAAATTTAAATGTTGGCAATAAATCACTCCAATGTGCTCAGGTTTCAAAGGGTTAATCATGA
>NW_024617696.1:0-6265 GCF_008729295.1 Plectropomus leopardus | reverse complement strand
TGGGTGTGAATGCAAAGCATGTGGTGATGAAATGTTTATGATATCTTTGACTTCACATTTTTCTCTGACCTCCTCTTTAAGTTTGCATATTATCTTAATTACATTTATTGAAATAAATGTGTTCGTGAGGGGAAAAAAGCTATTTATTATTATATGGATGGCTGGTAGATTTTTTTTCGACCAGCCAGATTGGATGGTTAATCAGAGAGTCAGCTGTAGCAGGCAGTAATTTTTTAATAGTCAAAATAACACAGGAAGCTGCTGTCATTTGACTCTTTGCATGGTCCAGTCCGTCTCAAAGTTCACATGCTGCATAAGTGTCATGGCCTGAAGACATCTACAAGTCAATACTTTGTTATAGCTCCACCTACATACAACAGGAAAAAGGCATCTCCAGCCTTGGCTCTACAGTGATAAAACACTAATTCACTGCTGCCTGCAGTGTTGCCCTTTATCAGAGAGACGTGGTTGTGTCAGTCGGCATCCAGCGAGTAGCCCCGACGTGCACGGAGGTGCGAGGGCCCGTTTATCGCTGCTTGCAGCTTTAATTATTATTATTATTATTAGGGCCCGAGCACCAAATGGCGCGAGGACCCTCTTGAAACTGAAGGAATTCTTCTTATTATTATTATTTTCTCTCAAATGAATTGCCTTTTTGAGGGCTTTAACATATTCAAGAAGTCATGAAACTTTGCAGACTTATCAGGTCTGGTGAAAAATTTTATATTTTAATGGTCTTGTGCGTGGGTGGGAGGAAATGTATCAGTTGCGCCCCCTACTGATTTTCAACAAAGCAGCCCCCGCAGCATGTTTTACCTAGAGCTTTGAAACTTTGGAGGCCTGTGCAACACCCCAGTACCTATAAAAAAGTCTCCATGGGCCATACCGTAAAACCAACAGGAAGTCAGCCATTTTGATTGAAGTTGTAATTTTGGTGTATTTTTGGCCATTTTCAGGGGTCGTAATCTTGAGAATTTACCAGATTAACTTTAAATGTTATGGCTACCTTCCATAAGACCAGCAAAAGTTGTTCAAATGTTGTTTTCATCACACCGTGTGATCTGTATGAGGCATCTAATTTGCATGTTCTGCCATGAACCAGGAACTTTACAGGAGTGGTATGTAACTCTGCTGTTAATGGTCCAATATAACCCAAACTTCACATGTTTGATAGGAGTCCCACCCTGAACACATCTATATGACAACTTTAAGCGATAATGAGAGCGCCACCTATTGGCACAAGAAAGGCAAAGTTTTACAGTAGGATGTCCAGCTCCTAGCAGGTTGACTCAGCTGATCTCAAAATGGTCTCAAAAAATCTTTAAGACGTTGATGATGCTTGAAAATGAATATTGTGAGTTTTCGTTGAAAGGCGTTCCCGCAGTGGGGTGGACAATTTCGATGTTTCGACGTGATAGGATGATATTCTGTGGTAGAATTGAGGAGCAGAGACAGCAGTTGAAGCTTCAATCAGGAAACATTTATTACGAGCACTCGGGTAGACACAGGAATGAAGGAAACATGCAAGTGGCCGTTCGACAATGAACAGAGAAAACACAGTGGTATTTATGCAGTTGTCATGATGTAGATGGTTGGGATCAAATTCTAACATGTCAGGAATTAAGGTTCTTCTGAGAAGTGAGGAATGTGTTTGTGTTAATAAATCTGCTGGCACTGGTCCAACTCAAGTATCTATGGTCAATTTACAGGCACTAAGGCTTCACTATATATGGGTAGCTCTTTACTTGAGGTAGACATTGAGTCTTAAACTAACTGTGGAGGATGCATAATCCTAAAATACATACTAACAGTTCCCCCTTTTTCTTTTTATCTTTTTTTCCTATCATGATACTCTATGCTTTTATAACACTTCACACAAACACACTATAATAACTAGCAAATTAAAACATCATGCATAATAACACTCCAAATAGGTAAATATCATCAGGTTTGTCCCATCCTCTCTTAAGGCGCAGTTGGATTTCTTTTCCTCTGCTAAGTTCTGAGGAACAGAGACCCAGTTTAATTTTAAAAAACCCAGACCTCCCTCTTTCACCTATACCTTCCTCAAACTAAAGATGAGGGAATGGGAATTGTTCCTTCAGATTCTTCATATATGGAGCAGCAACCTCCTAAGATAGTCAAAACATAAGATTAGCGATAATCAGACATCATCATGTACTATATGTATGTAACTGATGAATGTTGCTTAGTCCACATCATCAACAAAATTGTCAGAATCGTCAGAAGACAGGGATGTGAACAATCCGGCTCAGGTGGGGGTATATGTTGATGTTTCTAACCGGATTTTGAATTATGGTCATGTATGTGAGAGAAGAAACAGATTTCAAAATTAGTGCATGGAGAACAGGAAAACAGCAACATACTACTACGGCAACTATTAGAACAATACTTAATATGGGAGCCATAATACTCAAAAGCCATGCGACTGTTGGGTTTCCACTAAAGAATTTAGTAACTGCATCCCATATCTGTGAATTGCTATGACCTGCTGTAGCTCGTGTGTCATTATTACTCCTGATAATTCCTTCCTGTATCTCCTGTAAATTTCTAATTGCAACAGTCAGATTACCTAGACCTTCTGACTACTACCGGAATATACGTACAACATCCTTCACCTACAATTGCACAAACTCCACCTTGAGAGGCAGTCACAGCATCTAAAGCAATCCTGTTGTCAATAGCATATCTCCAAAGTAAAGATAATTCACTACCAACAGCATGGAAACCCATAAGAGTAGCATTAGTGACTAAAGCTACATCGTTTGTTGTCAACACTATAAAATAATGATTAGCATACTGTAATTCTGTGTTCCAAAATATAGTTTTGAAAACTAATTGAGAATGGGTGTAAAGCTGATAATAATTTGTCAGTGCGTAATAATGAGTTGCCAACTCCACTGGGTCAGTATTTTTAAGATGTATGTATCCCATGACTTCAGACAGCTCTCTCTTTTATCGTGATGCGTTTTCATGACTGGGCAAAAATTCAACAGGTTCAACTATGTAGGTAATGTCATTTAGAAAACATAACACACATCGTCCCTTAAATAGTGGAGGTAAGTAATTCCAGACATTCATTCCACAACACCAATAAAAACTCTCACCAATAAAAACCTGGTATTATAGCAGTACCTAATTTTTCTAATTGGGCGTAGTCTTCTAAAGAATCAACAGTGTGACGGCATTGAGTTGGCTCCAGGAATCCTAAATTTTGACCTTTTTTGCCTCTAATGGCAAACCATTTAAACAAACATCAAAAACAGCTGAGGACTGAAGTGTAGCTGAAGACAAAATATTATCAGTAGCTAGATCGGCTGGTACTTGAAAAATATGTTTCTTATAAAAACTTAGGCAATCCATTAAAAATGAGTAGTGTTCTGGAACCTTGAGTAGCAAAAATTCTATGGGTTTCATGACCATTTTCCTTGCTAATAGTAATATTAGAATAAATTACATATTGAATCATTTTATGCAAAACACCCCCTATTTTAGATACCATGGCCTTAGTTTTCCCAATATGAATATTGTTAGACCAAATTACAGGTCTAATGAAGGATGTATACTCATCAGGTGCTATTGAATCAGGATGAGTTTGAATCACATAGTGATAGGCCATTACACAGAATGAAAGTAATCCTTTTGGACCTTCAAGAGGTATAGCTACCTTTGGAAATAATTCCTGAGTTGATTGTGGGAGTAATGAGCAGGCATAACAAGATTTTTTGGTCAGTCTTTGTACCTTTGTCATAAGTGAATTATACCATAAATTAGAAATAAAAGAATGATTAGCGTCTAAAGATAAATCAAATTCTTTGTAAACCAAGTCATCATCATTTTCTTTTATTGTCAATTTTGGATCATATCCATCTGGTAATTGAGAAGGCCATTTGATTGTCTGGGGAGGCTCTTCCCGTTCTGTTTGGTTCCCCACAGTTTCAGTTTTAGGATTAAACTCAACAGTCGTCGGGATCCAGTATGGGGACCAAACCCCTTGCCAATTTGGTGGGATAAAGGTGTATACTTTGTTGCCACAAAGCCAAATAACATGCTCTAAGGCAGGGAAAGGGTAGTTATGTGATATGCCCAAAAATAGCACGGCCATTTTTGTGTTTATTTAATTTAGGCAGCTGGTAAATAATTTCCTTTGTTATGCAGGGATTAATATTGCCCTTGAAAAGCTTAATGATAGCTATATCATTTTATATTGATTGTTATTTTATAACGCAATAAATGTAAGCAGCATCCAGGTGGAACCTTTGTCACGGGAGCAGTGGCACCCCGGGTTGTTTCAGGTGGAAGCTTCCGCCCACACCTCAGACGCAATCTGGATGAAGAACTGAGTGCTCCGTGTTCTCATTGCTGCTGAAATTTATCTGTATTTTCCAGGTCAGTAGACGGCAAAAATAACCAGTCGTGACCTCTCAAAGCCTTACTGCATGTGGACAAATGTTATGAAGGTGTTTTTATGTCGATTTAAGTATTCGTGTGAACTTTAAAAACTTGTAAGTACCGCTACTTTTTAAGGCGGCAGGAACACATGCAGCATCGCGGGTGTGTGGGTTATTTTTCCCTCCGTCAGGTCTCGCAGGCAGGTCGCTAATGTTTATGTACTTTACACAGATTATTACTTGGGCTATCACACATGTAATACCTTACAGCAAACAAGTAATTGGTTGAGTGTATTATATATATAAAATGTTAAGGAGTTAAACTAATTGCTAAGAGATGTTAAGGTGAAATATGAAGTAAGTTAAATGATGAAATGGTTTTTCGTTGAAAATCATATACAACTGAATGTTTTCACCTTTAAAGGGTTTTGTATTTCTCTGTCAGTGAAGGTTTTTGTTTTAAGTGCATTTGTCCAGAGTCGTCGCAGACAAGATGTTGCTGCTCTTAATACAGTTGTGAACTGTTGTAATTTGCATGTTATCATAGTAGCCCTGATTCACTTACATAAAGGTGATAACATGCACTACAAGGTTGCTTTAAAGAGTGCATTCTGTGAGATGAAATGGACTTGTAGGATTCAAGGACATTTATTGCGCTTGTTACAGTTGATAAGGATTGAAACAGAGACTGACATTGAAGACATGCTTGTATGTGTTATTGTGGTTTTGAATAGAGACGCAATCTGGATGAAGAACTGAGTGCTCCGTGTCCTCATTGCTGCTGAAATTTATCTGTATTTTCCAGATCTGTATTTTGGTGCTGTGGTACCAATTTGGGACCCGTAACAGTTAGAAAGTATATACAAATCATACGAGCAACCACAAGTATAACCCGTTATGCTGTATAACTCCTGTTTTCAACCTGTAGCATGCACACATACTACAGGTTGCTTCTGTTGGGCAGCTTTAAGTATAACTGGCTAAAAATCTTTATAATCATCTGAATCTAAAAAACAAAAAATCCTAAACAAAAAATTTAGGGGTCAGGTTCCTCTACATGGAATTACAAAAATCGACAGACGGTCTTTCAGATACAGTGCTTAGTACTATAATTTGAGTTGTTAAAATTTCATCTTCTGTAGATTGATAATTTACTCTCACATTTTCATTTCCATTATCAGTCAATACTAATAGGAATACCAGATCTGGGAATCAAATGTTCCATTAAACATTTAACTACATTTTGTGCATTTTCTTTTCTGGTAGGAAAGGCTTCAGGGCATTTTGAAAACCTATCAACAATAACCAAAAGACAAGAAAAACCTTTACATTTTGGCATATGTGTAAAGTCAATCTGTAACGATTGAAAAGGGCCTGTGGGTTTTGGTAAACGGTCATGTTTTGGTGGATTTAAACATGGATTACATCTAGCACAAACTAGCCATCACTGGATAAATTCTTTAGCAACTTTTTCCAAACCTATAGTAAAGAAGATCTTAAAAACATAATTTGTTACTGCTTTATAATTTGCGTGACTCATCCCGTGAACATACGATATTATAGGATTAAAAGCTAATTTTGGCAAAACCACCCGATTATCTGTTGACTTCCATAAATCATCAACATCCTTATAACAACCCTTTGTTTGCCATAGATTTACTTTTTGATCATTTGCCTGTGTTTGAAATTTAGCTTATCCCTTCCAACATTTCTGAAATCTAGCAGCATACTCAGAAATTTGTTCTCCTGGTTTACGTTTACAGTTCAAGATCTGAGTCACATCTCTCTCTTGTGCTGCATTTTTCTTTAAAAACTCAGTAAGCTGTTCAGTGTGTGATTCCTTGTGTTTCCTA
>NW_024617695.1:0-1392 GCF_008729295.1 Plectropomus leopardus | reverse complement strand
ATTTGTTGTCATTTGTTGTCATTTGTTGTCATTTGTTGTCATTTGTTTAATTTAACATGTTTATTTGCATCATTTTGTTTGTGTTTTTGGGTTTTTTTGTAGATTTATTTCAGTTTCTTTGTTCAAACTTTCATTTCAGGACGTTTCTCCTCCAAACGCTGTTACTGGTTTCCAGTGTTCAGTACCAGTCAAACCAGTACAGCTGGTGAAATATTCAAACAGCACCACAGTGTCTGCTGCTGCGGGGGGGGGGCTAAATCCTCTCTCTGCTGGACTTGTTTTAATGGTTTTACTGGTTTTGATTCAAGCTCTGAGGCTGTTTGTTTTAATCTGAATCACAACAGGAGGGTTTAAGAAACCAGTTCCAGACTGGAGTCTTGTCTGAACTGGTTATACTGGTTTCTCTGCTGTTTTATCCATTTCATTGCTGGTTTCATTGCTATGATCAGTTTTATCTGAACTGGTCATACTGGTTTCTTACGTTCTCCTTGTTTAGTCTGAACTGGTCATAATGGTTTCTTACATTCCCCTTGTTTAGTCTGAACTGGGCATACTGGTTTCTTACGTTCTTGTTTAGTCTGAACTGGGCATACTGGTTTCTTACGTTCTTGTTTAGTCTGAACTGGTCACAATATTCTCTCAGTATCAGTCTGAAATCAAACTGGTCGTACTGGTTTCTGAGCCGTTTATTGGTTTGATTGCAGTTGTGTCTGAGCTGGTCAGACTGGTCCGTCTGCTGGTCTCAGTCCAGTCCTAGTTACATTCAGACTTTATTTTCTGCCAACAAAAACAGAAATCTGTCCTCCAAAATTTCAACACGCTGACCTCCCTCCTCTCCCACTCCTGTCCTCCTCATATCACTCGTTTTTTCCCAGTTTCACAACTCCTCTCATTCTCATTTCATCCTTTTCTTTTGACCTCACCTCCATCTTTCTTCAGTCTGTCTCCTCGCAGCTGTCCTTCTCTCATCACCTCCTCTCTTTCCTTCCTTCTTTTTCCTTCACTCCTCCTTTCATCTGTCCTCCTGTTCTATCCCCTTTTTCTCTCCAACCCAGCTGAACAGCAAAAAGAAACACATCAGTATGGAAATGTCCCAGTGGGGCTTCCATACCATACTCTCCTGATACACACACACACACACACACACACACACACACACACACACACACACACACACACACACACACACACACACACACACACACTCACACACACTCACACTCACATTCCTCCTCCTCATTCATCCTCTAATTTTAATTTCTCTCTCTCTCTCTGTCCAAACATCGCGCTCTCTTCGCCGTCTCTTTCTCAACAGTCTCTCTCGTCTGTTGCTCAACTCCGAGCACCGACTCCCTCCCTGTCTTTCGTCCCGGGATGATTTCCCCGCTGCGC
>NW_024617694.1:0-1578 GCF_008729295.1 Plectropomus leopardus | reverse complement strand
GATCAAAATCATATAACCTCTAACCCCAAAGTCATTCTTATTCTATAAATATATTTCCCTATAGCCATAAGTTATAGACTCTACTCACCTGTGAAGCCACTCCCTGAGTGCCAGTGATGCAGCGTGGTCTCTGTCCGGACTGCTGCATGCTGTCTTCTCTCTGATCTATTGCAAAAATACAGATAAAAAATAAATGCAAACTGCAAAGCAAACATTTTCAACAGAACTGAGAATAGTAGTTGTGGAAATAAATCTCAAAGTCACTTTAATGCTATATATATATTTTCTCAGCCAGTTATAATCTCTCCTCACCTGTGAAGCCTCTCCCTGACTGTCAGTGCTGCAGCCTGCTCTCTGTCCTGAACACTGCCTGCTGCCTTCTCCCTGCTCTGCCTATTGCAATAATACAGATTTTATTTAAAAATTAAGAATAGTAGTTGTGAAACAGCTGTGGAAATTAATCTCAAAGTCACTTTGATGCTACAGATATATTTTATCAGCCAATTATAATGTCTCCTCACCTGTGAGGCCCCTTCATGACCATCAGTGTGGCCTTCTGGTCCACCTTCTCCTCCCTGCTCTCCCTATAGTAGCATTAAAGGTTAAAAAAAAAAAAGATATTCAAAGCAATAATGGGCACAAATTCTGCGCAGAAATTAAGGAGAAATGGGTCTATTCATAGCATGATGCTAGCCAGCCATAGGTGACAGTAACGTTTGCATTGGTGCTCACCGAGCTATAATGGCGTCTAATTAATTTGACACTTTATCAACAGACAGCAGCATTATTCCACTTACACGGTTTATTTGAAGGAGTGTAAGTTATTTTTGCCTCTTGTTGTTTGGTTTGCTGCACATTATTTGTAGTACTTTGGCTCAGACTGACAGTTCAGGGCAGTGCTGCCAGCATCCGTCTCAACTGTGTCATGTGACCACAACAAGACAGCGTGTGACCGTGACCCATGTGACCGCGTGCCCGTTGCGTCGCCGATTCATGGTGCGTTTGAGGACCGCGAGGAAAAACGAGGTACGACATGTTACAAATGAACTTAAAACTTAACTTAAAAAAAGAAGAAGGAAGTGCGGGGGACAGAGGGCACAGATTCGCGCCTGCCCACTACACAACATGGGCTGATCCAGTTTGCCCGCTACTCACAGCAATGACTGTCACTACAAACAGACTGTGCTAAGATGAGTCTATATGCCACGGTAAACAAGTTAATATTTGATGTACAGTACAGTGAGCAACCCTCCCCTCATCGTTTTCTCCCCTCTCCGCTGTTTGTTTATTTGTTTGTGTGTGTGTGTGTGTGTGTGTGTGTGTGTGTGTGTGTGCGCGCGGGCGCGCGTCAGTGTAGTCAGCGAGGCTACATGAGGAAACGAGAGCATTTGAGTGCATGCATAATCTCAGAGAGATGACGATGAAGAAAACACACTTGCTGCTTAGTAAACACTTAGTGAAACAGATATAGATTTAAGGAAAAATGTTTTTTTTTCACTATAGTCAGGTAACTCCAACGACTAGTGCAAAAAACACACAGAAAAAAACAAAGGGGGTAAGATATTTTTCATATATATA
>NW_024617693.1:0-2453 GCF_008729295.1 Plectropomus leopardus | reverse complement strand
AAAATGTTATTTTGCATGTAGTTTATTGATAATAATTCATTTTTGTGTTTCTTTTTTTCCATTTAATAACATAGTGGCATCGTGACAAAGACTTGGCATTTAAAGGGATGTATGAATATTTGATATTTATGATTAGGACTGATGCTGGTTAAAAAATCAACTCACTGAGAGTAGGAAATAATATAAATGTATAACATTTTTAAAGCCTGATTTTGAAGAGCGCATTTTGTGCACAGAGCGATATGAGTGTGTGTAATTGTAAAGTGGGCCCTAAGGGTTAAAATAGAGGAAAAATGATTTGATTTATTACTGCTTTTACTGCCTGCTCTGCTACAACTGATGTTAATAATATCAACACTGCTGATTGTATTACTACTAAAATAATGACCCATGTGTTTCTGCTCCTCAGTCTTCCTACTACCTTTGCCACAGTTGACATTGATGGAGCACGGAAACTCATCTTTGCTCTGCCAGGTAATGTATTTCTGTGTGAATGAGTGGCTGTGTGTGTTGTCTGTGTGTCAGTAAATGTGTGTCTCCTTGTTGTCCAATCCACTGGACCGTCTCTGACACCCCACTGCTTTGCCCTGATGGTCTTTTTAGTGTGTCTTTGGCTCAGCGCCCACTGAGATTATCCATCTGAAGCCATGTCCTGTTTTCTGTGTGTCACCTGCACCCTGGCACCAGTACACACACTAGAAATGGAGTTAAAACTGTGAAATCTGGTTGTTCATGGTGAGGGGTCATGCATTTTGCCTCAGCCACCCCGCTTCTGATCTGGTTTTAATTAGTCGCAGTATTTGATGCCATAAATGGGGTCTGCGACATCATGATTGACAGCTGTGTGTGTCAGTCAGTGTGTCCATGGTCAATAGTGCTATTCACTGTTTGGTCGGACATGTGTGTATGGGCAGGATTTGATTTTCGCTTCCTGATCACTGTGGCAAAGAGTCTGACTTCAAATGATATTTTGGCTTCATTGTTGTACAGTGGGAGGAAGTGGAGACATGTTGGCCATCTCTGCATGCGGTCTATGGTTTAAATCTGACAATACTTTGAAAATTCTTTGACAATTCATGACCAAGTTTATTGATTTCTAAAAGTAATACAATATATTTGCACACAAAGTCAAGATGGTATTTATTTACATAAGGAACAGTGTAGAATACTATATTTGATATATACCTTTGATGGTCTTAAAGCTATTAAGTGGATTTTGAGTTATCTATCTAATTTAACCCTCTTGAGATTTAGTGGATACGTTGCGAAGTACCATTTTCTCAACTATTAAAGACATAAATTATTCTGTAGAGCTGCTGTATGTATTAGACTGCCTTTGAGTTTGTGTTGACTGCTGTGTGTTTTATTGGTGTTGTAATGTGTTTAAGTCGCACTATACGTATGAATGTTATAGATTTATGTTATGTAGTCAATGAAATATTGTTAAAGAAAATAGTGGAGACCCCAGGAAGAGTGGCTACCGTTTAACACAGAAACTTATTCTTCTATCTTATGAAACAAACAAACATGTTACTGTTCTGAAGATGTTATTAATTCCTCATGCTTAGCCAGACTTCTGATGTTGGTGTGTTGGACGCATACTCGGACAGTTTTTACAACAGCAAGTTTTGGAGCAAGGTGTCCTGTGATGGTTATGAGTGTAGCATCAAGATGCATTTAGAGTGGTGTTCCTCTGTTCTGTATTAACCCCGTACTGTGTTGTTTTCCAGGTAACCCAGTGTCTGCAGTGGTGACATGTAACCTGTTTGTGATTCCTGCTCTGAGGAAGATGCAAGGCATTCTGGACCCTAGACCTACAATTATTAAAGCTAGGGTAACAACTCTCTCTCTCTCTCACACACACACACACGCAGAATATCACAAACCCAGGCTATTAAGTAGCCTGTCAATCTCCACCTTACTAACGTGTCCTTAAAAGACACTGAATTCCTCCAAGCTGTGACTAACCATTGAGCTCACAATGAAGAGGGTGTTCCTGTCCACAGGAGAACGTCCCTGTGGGATATCAATAATATATCATCTTATGTTACATTAAGTAACCCAAAACCATCTATCCCAAGTGAAAAATCCACTGTTTTTGAAAAAAAAAAATGTATCTGAGAATCTATTAGCTGAACAGTATCCCATAAATGTCTGTGTATGAATGAATGAGATATTATAATATGACACAATTATTGACATATTTGTGGCAAAAATGTGTCATATTTTTAAGTTACCATTTACAGAATTAGATACTGTGTCCCGGGCCACTGCTCTGTTATATTTTGGAAGATGTAATAATGGTTTAAAGCTGTATTTGGACTTTTTGGGAAATGCAATTATTCGCTTTTCTGTTGAGAATTAGATCAGAAGGTCAAGATTTTACATTCAGTGTACAGACAGAGAATAGTATTAATCATCTTGTCTAAGTCTGGGTAACTTAATTGTATTTG
>NW_024617692.1:0-1072 GCF_008729295.1 Plectropomus leopardus | reverse complement strand
TTGTGCTACATTCAGGTGACTTTCACAAGTATTTAAACCTGTGAACTTGTGCGCTTTCTTTCAAAAACATTTGAAAAAAAGCCAAAAAGCAATTTGGGAAGGAATTGTAGATTTAGAAAAAAAAAATTAAAGCAAGGGGAAAAAATAAAGCAAGGGAAAAACTATAATTATAGCTAATTATCACAATGAGATATTTAAATTTATGTTACATAATTATTATAACTTTTAACTATTTTTTGCTAATATTTGGGTCTTTTCTTCCTTTGTTGCTCATTGCCTTCCTCCCATGTTTTTGAAAGAATTCAGTCCATTGTTCTCATGTTTTAAAGGGTTAATTTAAGGGTTATTTTTCTAAATGGCCCCAAAATTACTTTTGCCAAACCCACCAAAACCATTTCACAGTAATTCTAGCGCGTATAGAGGCAGCATATTTTCACATCAAACTGGTTAAATTAAGGGTTTATTTCGACCAAACCAGAGCTGGTGATTTTTGGAACAACAGAAAGACGACCCAAGAAGGTTTTTAGATAAAAAATAAGATAAAACCTTTATTAATTAATGGAGAAATTCAGATGTCGCAGCAGCTTACAGCACCAACAGTAAAGACAGATAAGAGCGATTAAAAACATCCTTATATGCTAAAAAACCCCAAAACAGTCTAGACAAGAGAGATGCACAATGATGAGAACAAGCGCTGCAGTCGATTAATAAAAAGAAGAGATAGATCGATAAATAAATAGATACATAAATATGGATAAATGTACAGGCCCTCAAAGTGACTCATGCAGTTCTCAAGTCTCTGATCTTTACTGCTGGTTAGGTTTCCGTTTTATTTTGTTTCTGTTGACTTTAAATAAAATGAATTTAATGATGATAAAATGACTATTTATTAAAGAGTCTGGTGGTTTGATGACGGTTATTTCGGGGCTGTTTCTGCTTAAACAAATAAAAATATTACTCTGAAACAGAAAGTAATTTCTTTGTAGGATCTTTTAACGGCAATCTGAGCCCGTCAGTGACAGAAACAAACACTTCTGCTGCTGCTGGTTTCGTGGCTGCAGCGGTTTTTCTC
>NW_024617691.1:0-1039 GCF_008729295.1 Plectropomus leopardus | reverse complement strand
GTGTTGGATGCTTTGGATTTTTGTGTCTTTGCACAGTTTTGGGGACATTTGCAGCTTACATAAATCTCGGTGGCTACTGAACCTCAGTTCTTTGTTTGTAAAGACTAATATGTGAAAGAAAACGTGACTTTTTAAGCCAGCGACGATTGTGAAGCAGTGGCACAGAATTTCTGATCAGAGCCGTAATCTTGCTGGAATATTCTTTCATCAAATTGATTGATTTAAATCGAGGTTTTGGCAAAGATCGTCTATGGCTTAAAAGAAGATTCAAGTGTGAAAAATAAGAGCGTGTTCATATTCAAAAGTGGAGGAATAAACAGAGAAGGGATGGGAGTCACCAGAGCCTCCCTGATACCAGCTCATCTCGATACTTAGGTCACAAAACAGTATATTTCCATTTTTCATTTTTTTGCAAAGTATTGTGATAACATACTGCATATTGCCATATGTTGTGATCAGGTTCCTTTCTTTAAACTATAAAAGTCAAAGCAAAGAAAAAAAACTCTTTACATATAGCAAAGTTCATTCCCGGTGGAAGCACGATGTGCTGCAAAGTGCAAAGTATAAGTTGTAGGCACAAAACAAAGCCGTCAACTGACGATTAAAGCGATTCAGATCCATTAAAACTAAAACATAAACCTTTTAAAAAATATAATTATGATGAATAATAAAGCAATAAAAGATACAAAGACGCGAGTCAGAACTATAAATTGAATAATACATAAAAATTAAATAGAAGAATAATACTAAAAGTAGACCATTAAAGAAGAAGTGTTTGCATATTTCTCTTTATAGTCACAGCAGCCGGAGTCTGAGCCTGATTAGTTTTGCACGATGAAACTTTGTCTCACACAGAATTCTTTACCTACTTTCTCTTGTCTCCTTTTAGTTCACACTGTCACAACTTCCCGTATCCTCCCCTCCTCTCCCTCCTCCTCTCTCTCTCTCCTCCACTGTACATCTTTTCCTTCCTCCTCTCTCGCCGCCTTTGTCTGCTGCTTTGGTGTCTGACTTTGTCCTCCTCTGCGTCTCTAACACT
>NW_024617690.1:0-2448 GCF_008729295.1 Plectropomus leopardus | reverse complement strand
TATTCTAAATATAAATATGATATTTATATTTAGAATACAACAACATAGTTAATTTTGGTAATGAAATATAATATTTAATATCTGTAGTTTTTTTAAGAATGATGGGAAAAATCACAGAAAACACTCCTCTGTGTGTGTGTGTGTGTGTGTGTGTGTGTGTGTGGTGATCATATGACTCTGCTTCTTAAGCCAATTTAGCACACACACACACACACTCTCAGACGCAGTAACCTTTAATAGTGTTAGTGTTGTCAGCAGTGTGTGGTCACATCGAACCTGTCAGCTCCTGCTGTGTGTGTGTGTGTGTGTGTGTGTCTCTGTGTGTGTGTGTGTCTCTGTGTGTGTGACGCAGTTTTCGTTGTTTTCAGTCTGTAAAAAGTGAAAGTTGATTTTAAATCTGATCTGTGAGCGAATGGCGTTGCGGCGGTTCTTCTTCGGTGGTGTTTATCGTGCTGCGGATGGCGAGGCGAGGCGAGGTAGCGTGGCGATGAAGAGGAGCTGAGCCGCTCCGTGTTTGCGTTTGAGTCATTTATAAAAAGCATAAATCTGCGTTTCGTTAATCTTTCTCAGATTCCACATCGCATGCTGAATTATCTGGCTCCACTTCCTGCGGCTCCACTTCCTGCGTGTGTTTGCGCGCGCCGCGCTCCCGTGAAAGCTGTCAGCGAAAGGCTCGGCGGGCCCCGGTGGCCTCTGGGATTAACGCGCCTCCTTGAGACGCAGCGTCTGCAGACCCAGCGGGGATTATAGCGGGCGGATTACGGCTCCTTTTGTTTAACGCGAAAGATGAGATGGAAGCTTTGTGTCTGAGAGCGCGCGGCGAGGAGGCTGCTGTCACCCCGATCCTAATCTCCCCCGCTCCCTGAACGCACCACGAGACGCTCACACACTCTTTAATTCTTCAGCTGCAGCTCCAGGTCACACTCGCCCATACAAAGACTCCCAATCCCCCTCACAACGACGAAAAATTAATCCGCTCTGACCTCCTTCCAACCACAGAGGAGAACCTGCAGATCATCTCAGAGCAGATATTATCATCAGTGAGAGTGTGTGTGTGTGTGTGTGTGTGTGTGTGAGGTCCTAAATCATCCTTTAACCCCCCGCTTCCAATTTATTTCTTCAAAAACACGGGAAGGAATCATTTCAATAGAAATGACCGAGAAACGAGTGAGAAATCAGTAAAAAGTAGACGAATTCCATGAAAATTAGCACAAAACAAACAAACAACACAAATCAAAAAATACAAGAAAATTACATGAAAATCAGCAAATAAGTCAACAAAAATATCTGAAAATTAGCAAAAAAATCACAAAAAACCACCTGAAAATTATATTTAAAGAAACAAATCGAAACCAAAAGTACAAAATACTAGAAAAAAATTGGCAACCTCCCTGAAAAGAAAAACAAGTAAACAAAGTAAAAAAGTACAGTGAAATTAGCAATAAAAAGTAAAAGACACATACACACAAAAATAAGAAAACGTTGGTGAATCCCAAAAGTCAACGAGTAGTAACAAAAGAAGAAGAAAACGTTTAGCGTTTAGCGCATTAAATGTGTGTGTGTGTGTGTTTAGTTTTTGCAACTTTACCTGCCTAAAATCCTGCTGGGGACGGAGCGCTGTGAGGACGCCGTTTGGGGGGGGGGGCACCTCACCATGTGACTGTTGTCGTGGTAACGGAGTGTCTCCTGGCAGCAGGCAGTGTTTCTTTTTTTTGTCTTCAGATTAACTAAATTATTTCTGCAACATCAGATTATAAAAACAGTCAGCATGTCTTCAGGAGATTACAACACACTGCTGTGTGCGTGTGTGTGTGTGTGTGTGTGTGTGTGTGTGTGTGTGCGTGCGCGTGCGCGTGCGTGCGTGTGTGTGTAATCCCTGTCCAGAGATGTCGGTCTGATTAGTGTTGTGGTCCAAATCCCAGATCATATTCACAGGATTATTGTTTGAAGATGTGTGTGTGATGACTCGAAGACACACTGAAGTAATGAGACAGGATTAGTGTGTGTGTGTGTCTGTGTGTATGTGTATGTGTGTGTGTGTCTGTTTGTGTGTGTGTGTTTGTGTGTGTGTTTGTTATCTGTATAATCTGTGTTAAGATGCCTTCTGCGTGTTCAGCAGCTCTCAAACTTCAAACCCAGACATGTGTGTGTCAGTTTGTGTGTGTTTGTGTGTGTGTGTGTGTGTGTGTCCTCTTTAAGCTGAAAACTTTGGCTCAGGTGTGTGTGAGCGTGTGTGTGTGAGCGTGTGTGAGCATGTGTGAGCGTGTGTGAGTGTGTGTGTGTGTGTGAGCGTGTGTGAGCGTGTGTGAGTGTGTGTGTGTGTGTGTGTGAGCGTGTGTGAGTGTTTGTGTGAGCGCGTGTGTGTGTGTGTGAGCGTGTGTGTGCGTGTGTGAGCGTGTGAGCATGTGTGTGTGTGTGAGTGTGAGTGTGTGTGTGTGTGTGTGTGTG